>NC_044034.1:198748590-198823747 GCF_901765095.1 Microcaecilia unicolor | reverse complement strand
CCGCTAAATGCGGCTCACTTGTGCAGCTCTATACATCATTGCTTGTCCTCCAAAGGAACTAGAGCGACGTGCTAGAACAGCTAAGTGCTAGCGGCATATGTGCTTGGAGTTAAGCACAATACAGCGGGGCAGTTTTTATATCGCTAAAACTACAAGACAATTTTGAGACTGTTTTGAGCAGACACCTAAGTCAATGGATTTTTTTGTATTAAGGGACTGGTTTTTGCAGCACTGTTTTTTTTTTTCTCCCAAAGGTAATTTGTTTCCCCTCTGCTGTTTTTCCAGTCATTTTACAGAAGCCAGTGATAGACAAACCCAATTGGGTTAGCGTAAAAGTCTAACTTCTCCCCAGGTAGCTGAGGCTTCTATTTTGTTATATATCTTGACGGAGTCTCTCCTCTAACAGTCTATAGCAAAATTTTGAATATATTGTGAGTTATGTGTAATGAGTATACCTTTTTTTTCCAGAAGTTTCTTGAATTGTGGTTAATGTTTCAGCATTAATTTGCTTCCTGGGAACGCTTTATTGTGCATAAGAGGTAACTGGAATCCATAACATTAAGTGAACTATACTTGGCGCACTGTAGCTATTGAGAGTTATATACTACACACCCTTCAACAGAGAAACCAAGAGTCTCCAAACCTTTGAAGAAAAGGCTATATAGATCACTTCAATCACTGAAAGATGTAGTAGCACTGTGGCAGTGTCCCCATTGTAGTATGCTGAGCAGGGTTGGGGAGGGAGGTTCTTGCTTGGAGTTTGCAAAAGTCTATCATGGCATATTACCATTTTCTTCTTCAGCAAACAGAATCTGGGAACCCCACCAGCTTACTTGCCCATTAAAAAAATATATATAACTTCCGCCATGGGCCAGATTTAACAGCAGGAAAAGCATAGACAGCCAGAAAAATGAACTCCATGGGCTGTAGTTTGGGGACCAGCAATGCTCTCTCCCACCTTCAATCTTGATCATTCCCGTTCTCTCCCTCCCTATTTCATCTATCCTTTCCTCTACTCCACATCTCCTTCCCACTTGAATTTGAAGCAGTTTACAGTGTTAACTCCATCCTGTGGGGCCAGGCTCTCTTGAATCTTAGCAACTACAGCATAGCAATGACTATTGCACATTAATTTTTACATGGCAGAGCAGTTACAGCACAGGGCTGACAACCAGGGAAGCCCAGTTCAAATCCCACTGCTGCTCCTTGTGATCTTGGCCAAGCCACTTAACCCTCCCCTGCCTCAGGTACAGACCAATTATGAGCTCTCTGGGGAAAGGAAAATACCCAGTGTACCTGAATATAATTCACCTTGAGCTACTACTGAAAATGTTATGAGCTAAATCCAAATTAATGAATATAAACCAGAGTAAATCCAAATTAATATAACCAAGAAAATTAAGTAAACATTTTCTAACTTACTGGCATCTGTTTTATTCCTTCTACCTTTCCATTCGTTTCTTTTCTCTATTCATGTTATCTTTCTTTCAATCTCTTCATTTTCACCACCTTCTTTGCATCCAATGCCTCATTTCTTCCGCCTCTCCTAACTTATGCTATATAAATGTCTTATATTTTGCAATCTCTCCAACAAGATTCATCACGGATTACAATACAACAAGCAAGTCCAATCGGGTGGAATTACCTAGTATAGACAGAGCACAAATTAAAAATTATATAAACAAACCCTGAATCACTCTACATCAAAAATTATATGATCCTTCAAACATTTTCTAAATAAAAAGTAGGAATCAGAACATCTGCTATAATTGGTAAACCATTCCAAACTGGCAGCCAGATATTTAAAAGAGGACTCAAAATGATTTTTCCATTTATTAATTTTACCACAAATACTTCCAAAACTCCCTAATAAGATCTTACTTTGTTACAGCCTGAATTCCTTACTCATAAAAGGAACGTAAATGACTGCAAAATATCCCCCAAATCGGCCCAGCCAGTCTGCCTAATTCGGATTATTCCACTATGGATAAACAAACCCTCCGTATGCAAACCAAACAAGTTCCCATCCTTTTGCCTCCACAGCTTCTAACAGCAAAAGATACTTACCTGTAGAAGGCATTCTCCGAGGACAGCAGGCCTTATATTCTCACATGTGAGTAAACGCGAGCCATGATGACCAGTCCAGAACTTCTAATCAGCTTGTTAGATCTTTGTGGAGAGTGAGTCATGCTCCACTGCACACGTGTGAGTGCCATCATACCCACCACGAGAGCAAAGGACCCACAGTACAATAGTATAGCATATGAAAACAAAAACAGGACAACTCCAAGGGGAGGTGGAAAGGTTGTGAGAATATAATGCCTGCTGTCCTCAAGGGAGGGTGGAGTTGGATTCTAGACCCCGAACTGATTCTGCAGTACTGTCTGTCCAAAATGACTGTCACGTCGGGTGCCCTGCTCAAGGCAGCAGTGAGATGTGAATGTGTGGACAGAAGACTACATTGCAGCCTTGCAAATTTCTTCAATGGAAGCTGACTGCAAGAGGGCTACTAATGCAGCCATGGTTCTGACATTGTGAGCCTTGACATGACCCTCCAGGGTCAGCCCAGCCTGGGTATGAGAAAGAAATACAATCTGCCAAACAATTATGAGATTGTGCGTTTCCCGATGGCGAACCCCAAGACAATCGACCAATTCAGATTTAATTCTGACACAACCTTATGCAGGAACTTAGGGTGCAGAGGATTTTCTGTTGTGATAAAACCTAGTATAAGGTGTATCTACTACTAAGGCATTAAGCTCACTGACCCTACACGCTGAAGTAACAGCCAACAAGAAAATTGTTGGATTATTTGTAGTAAATAATAGCAGATTTTAGTACACACAGCTTCAGCTTTAGAAATGTTAATTCTTTCTTCATCTCTCTCTCATTCACCCCTGAATAATTCACTGCTGAGTCACTTTAAAGTTGAAGTAACAAAACATCTGTTTACTCACAGTTTGTAGTTAGATTATAATCAGACAGGCTTATATATACATATTACTATACATTTGTATTATCAGCTCCTTCCATGTGCTTAGATGGTAATGGATGCTCACACCACCATAGATCCTCTCAGGTTAGGAGAGATCATGAGCTCCATGTGCTCCATGTGCTGCATCTGCTGTGTCTAATCCCCACAGGAAGTTGCATAGCTGTGTGACCTCTCTAAGTAATTCACATCAGAGGTCACAGAGTAATCACAGAGAAATAATAGGTGACAGTCAATGCATGTAAAATACAATTACATTCCAACAAACCCCTTCTCATGCATAACTGTCATGCAATTATTTATTCATACAAAGTCCAAGCTTTATACGCAGATTCACAAAATGTTCTCTGGGTAACGGTTTGGTCATGATGTCAGCTGTCATCTCACTGGTGTGACAATAGTGTAGATGATGACCCCTTCTTTCACCAACTCTCGCACGTTGTGGTATTTCGTTGCGATGTGCTTGGTGCGTGACTGAACCTTGTCATTCTGTGACAGTCGGATGCAGCTCTGATTATCTTCCATTAACTGGATTGGTCTCTTTCAGCTATTCCGAAATCCAGCAAAAGTTTTTCAATCCACATCAGTTCTCTGCACGCTTCCGATACGGCCACATATTCAGCTTCTGTAGAAGACAGACTCACAATACTTTGTTTATGACTGGCCCATGAAATGTGTACATTTCCATACATAAACACATATCCACTTGTGGATTTATAATCAGAATGATCCCCTGCCCAATCTGAATCACAGTAACATATTAGTTTTGGATTACTATTGGCTGAAATCTTTAATTTACAATCAATGGTACCCTTAAATACCTTACCATCCTTTTAACTGCAGTCCAATCTGATTTGGTAGGTGAGCTGACCCTTCTGCTCAAAATTCCTACTGCATTTGCTATATCAGCCCTGTATGTGGTAGTTAGATATAAAGCTTACCTATGGCTGATCTATATTGGATGTTATCTGGTAAAGGTTCTCTTACTGTTTCATCCTTCAGAAAATCAGTGATCATGGGAGTGCTTACAACTTGGGCATCTTGCATACCTAAACTTTCAATAAGCTCATTTATTTTCTGCTTCTGGCTTAGAAGATAAGAACCATCATTTGTTTCTCAATTTCTATACCAAGATAGTATGACACATTACCAAGTTCTTTTATCTCAACATTGTGGTTTAAGCACTTTACAATGTCCTTGTACTCTTGCTCACTTTTGCTTGCAATGAGCAGATCATCAACAAAAGCTAAAATGTATGCATATTGTCCATTTGTGCACCTAGTGTACAAGCATTTGTCTGCTTCACCTTGCTTAAATCCTAAATTTGTCAATATTTCATGCAATTTTTCATTCCAACATTTGCACTTTGCTTTAATCCATAAAGACCTTTGTTTAATTTACACACTAGCTGTCTTTGTTTTGTATTTATGAAACCTGTTGGTTGTTCCATGTACAAGTCTTCAGTTATATCCGTGAAGAAATGCTGTTTTCACATCAATGTGGTTGACTTGCATGCCTTTTGAGACTGCAATGCTCAGAAGTGTTCTAATTGTCGTGTGTTTCACTACAGGTGCAAACACTTCATCAAAATCTTCTCCATATTTTTGAAGATATCCCTTTGCCACTAATCTGGCTTTATACCTTTCCACTTTTCCTTGTGCATTCCTTTTTAACTTGAATACCCATTTGCATCCTATAGCTTTCTTGCCAGGAGGTAATTTTGTAAGAATCCAAGATTTTTTTATCCAATGCATCAATTTCTTCTTGTGCAGCTTTATACCATTCAGCAGCTTCTTCTGCTGGCATTTTCTCAATCTCATCCCATGTTAAGGGCTCTTGAGCTTCTGCTGACTTTGTTAGGTAAGACAGTCTTGGGGGTGGAACACCTTTGTTTTCCCTGGATGAGCGTCTGACTACAGGTTGGTCCGACCTTTCTGCATCCCTATATCTGAGAGTTCTTCTCCAATTGATTCCCCTTCTCCAACTGTACTGTCTTCTTCAATGATCCTTTCTGTGTCTGCTTCCTCTGCCTGTTCCTCGTTAGATACAGGTGAGTGCTTTCAGACATCTGCCTTGGTATGGCATTTATATACACTGGCATGTCTATTATGGTTCTAGTTTCATATTCTGGATGATAAGGCTCATCTGGGATAATCCAGCCTTTATCAACCCTTTTGTTTTCATCAAAATATGTAACATGTCTTATGCCAACAATGCCAGTTTTCAGATTTAAAATTCTATATCCTTTGTGTCCTGGAGCATAGCCAACTAAAATGCCCCTTTCTGTTGTGGAATCCAGCTTATGCCTTCTTTGCTTTGGTATATGAGCATATGCTGTACTTCCAAATGTTCTTATGTGTGACAGGTTTGGCTTCCTACCATGCCATGTCTCATGTGGTGTGCGCTCAGCGCCTTTAGTTGGCATTCTGTTTTGTAGGTACACTGCTGTGAGAATGGCTTCCCCCCATAGTCTTTTAGGGAGATTGCTATCTGACAGCATACATCTGGTCATTTCCACAATTGACCTAAATTTTCTCTCTGCAACAGAATTTGCTCTGGTGTATAAGCTACTGTTGTGATATGCTGAATGCCTTCTTGTTCTAGAAATGTGCGCATGCTTTGTGAAGTGAACTCACCACCATTGTCGGTCTGAAGAACCTTTGGTTTTCTTTCAAATTTATTGCTCACCATGGCTACGTATTTCTTCAGCATGTCTGTGACTTGACTTTTCTCTTTCAGCAAATAGGCCACAATATCTAGAGAAATCATCCAAGAATATTAGCACAAATCTGTTATTTCCCAATGATGGGATATTAAACGGTCCACATAAGTCACTGTGTATTAAGTCCAGCACTTTATTACTCCTATTTCCTGTGTATGCAGGAAATGAGGGTCTCACACCTTTTTGAGTAACACAGTCTATGCATTTCTCCATTTTACCAGCATCTGCACTTATCTGAATGCCGGTGGCCAGTTGCTTACTGTAAAGATCCTGGATCACCTTAGAATCACGATGTCCCAGGCGGCGATGCCAGATTTCCAGACTACATTTACCATCATTCTTCCTTACTTGCGCCATATGTGAGGCTTCACCTGAAATGTTCAGCTTATAAACATCATTATGCATAAAAGCTTCAGCATACACTTCATCATTTTTAGAGATTGTGCACTTACTGTTTTCAAAATGAATCACAAATCCCTTCTTATCTAATGTAGATACACTAAGCATATTGCAAACTGCTTGGGGAATATACAAGACATCACTTACAGGAATTTCTTTAACTTCATTAGACACTTTGCATTTTAAGAATCCAATACCTTTTGCTTGGATCTTAGCAGTCCCTGCGTTTGCAGTTTTAAGAATACCTTCCTCTGGACACATTTCCTGAAAGAAATCCTTACAATTGGTTAAATGGCATGTGCTCCCGAATCCAAAATCCAAGTACTTTCATTTGAATTATTATTTACCATAGTCAAAGATTTTTCTGCCATTAGAAAGCCCTTGTGTTTATCTTTGTCCTTCATACATTTCCTGGTTTAAAATTCTTTAGTTCCATTGGCTTAGGTGAGCTAGAGGGAGTGTTTTGTGTTTCCTTACACCATTTAGATACATGTCCCTCCTTCCACATGAGTAGCAAATCAGCTTGCCCTTGGGTGGAGTTTTCCCATAGCTCCGCCTTCCTCTGTTCTTTGCCAAGAAATTTGTTCATTTCTCTCTGACTTGCTTTGAGAACACATCTCCTCAGAATCATTTATTATGCATTCCTGCCTTAGTTTTGATGTTGTCTGTTCAAAGATTGCCCTTCAATGGCCTCATTTACAGACCTAAAACATCAAACTTCTTTGATAGTGAGGTAAAAGAAATGCTCTTTTCAATGCATCACACATGGGAATTCCAGAAAGTTCTAGCTTTTGAAATGAAGACATAAGATGCATAATGTGATCATTACATTTACTTTTATCCCTTAATTTGGTTTCATTCAACTCTGCTAACCAAATTGGTTGCTGCTTTGCATATGTAGTTGCATACATAGTTCTCAGTTTATATAAAATGTCCTTTGGTGTATCTTTTCCCTCCACTAATATGGCTTGTTTCTCTGAGAGAGCTTCCAAAAGCATGCACTTCACATAATAGTTTGCATTGTCCCATTCAGCCATATTTTCAGCTGTTCTGTCTTGGTCTAAGCATATATCTAATCTTTTTGCTCGAAGGAAACATATGAATCTTTGTTCCCACTGCTGATAATTAAACTCAGTTAATTTAGGCACCTTGAGAGAATAGAACAATGGTGAATTCCTCCCTCAGCCATTTTCTTAGCCTTCTGTCTGCTGTGTGGGGGGAGAGAGAGAGAGACTGAATCTTTCCTTTAAAACTTAAGAGAAAAATGTGGCCTTTTTTTCTGCCTGGTAATTTTCTCTTCTTTTTCAATTCCTGGACCCTGGGCCCATAACCCTTTTGTTGGATTATTTGTAGTAAATAATTAGCAGATTTTAGTACACACAGCTTCAGCTTTAGAAATGTTAATTTCTTTCTTCATCTCTCTCTCATTCACCCTGAATAATTCACTGCTGAGTCACTTTAAAGTTGAAGTAACAAACATCTGTTTACTCACAGTTTGTAGTTAGATTATAATCAGACAGGCTTATATATACTATATACATTTGTATTATCAGCTCCTTCCATGTGCTTAGATGGTAATGGATGCTCACACCACCATAGATCCTCTCAGGTTAGGAGAGATCATGAGCTCCATGTGCTCCATGTGCTGCATCTGCTGTGTCTAATCCCCACAGGAAGTTGCATAGCTGTGTGACCTCTCTAAGTAATTCACATCAGAGGTCACAGAGTAATCACAGAGAAATAATAGGTGACAGTCAATGCATGTAAAATACAATTACATTCCAAAAAAATGACCTTCCAGGTCAAGTACTTCAGATGAGAGGAATCCAGTGGCTCAAAATGAGTTCTCATCAGCTGAGTGAGAATGATGTTGAGGTCCCATAACACAGGTGGAGATCTGACAGGGGTTTTAGACAAAAGAAAACCTCCCATGAAGCAAACAAGTAGAGGCTGTCCAGAGACAGGCATATCTTCTACATGTTGAGGATAAGAAATAATCGAACTACTACTACTACTTATCTGAGGTGAACCCTTTTGGAGTTGGTCTTAAGGCCAGACTCAAAAAAAGGTATAGAAGGTATTCAAGCAGAGTTTGTGTAGGGCAGGAAATGGGATCTAGGGCCCTGCCCTCACACCAGATGACAAACCTCTTCCATTTAAAAGAGTAACATCTCTTAGTGAAATCTTTCCTGGAAGCCAGCAAGACCCAGGAGACACCCTCTGGAAGAGACAAGGAAGCAAATTCTAGGCTCTCAACATCCAGGCCATGAGGGCCAAAGACTGGAGGCTGGGATGCAGAAGAGATCCCTTGTTCTGCGTGATGAGGGTCGGAAAACATTCCAACCTCCACGGTTCTTCAGACGATAACTCCAGAAGAAGAGGGGAACCACATCTGTCGGGGCCAGTAGGGAGCAATCAGAATCGTGGTCCCATAGTCTTGTTTGAGCTTCAGCAAAGTCTTCCCCATGAGGTATGGGACGATACACATACAGGAGACCTGTCCTCCATTGCTTGAAACCTGGAACAGAACTGAGGGACTCTGTGATCGACCTGAGTGGCAAAGAGATCCACCGAGGGGGTGCCCCGTGCTTGAAAGATCTTTTGGGCAACACCCATGTTGAAATACCACATATGGTTGCATGACTCTGCTCAGTATGTTGGCTTTGCCCACCAGATAAGAGGCACGAAGAAGCATACCATGCTTGACAGCCCAACGCCACATCCAAATGGCCTGCTGATACAGAGGGCATGAGCTGATGCCCCCATGCTTGTTGGTGTAATACATCACAACCTGATTGTCTGTTTGAATGATTGCATTTGGTGAGTCAGCCAATCTCAAAGTCTTTTAATCGTTCCAAATAGCCAAAGCTCCAGGAGATTGATCTGGTGATCTGTTTCCTGGGTGAACCAAGCATCTTGAGTGTGAAGCCCTTCTACATGAGCACCCCACCCCAAATGAGATGCATCTGTTGTCAGCACTTTTTTGTGGCTGAGGAATTTGGCATGGAAGTCCCAGACTCAAATTGGATCAAATGGTCCACCACAAGAGGGAGAGAACAAGCTCCAGGGACACTCGGATGACATCCTCCAGATATCCCATGGCTTGGTACCATTGAGAAGCTAGGGTCCACTGGGAAGTTTTCATGTGAAGATGAGTCATGGGGATCACATAAACGTGAATGCCATGTGGCCCAATAACTTCAACATCTGCCGAGCTGTGACCTGCTGAGAGGTTCGAACCCAAGAAGCCAGTGTGACTAGAGAATCCGCTCTCAACCCTGGGAGGAAGACTCAAGCATTCTGCCTATTGAGCAGGGCTCCAATGAATTCCAATTGCTGGACAGGATGAAGATGGGACTTGGGGTAGTTTAAAATGAACCCTAGTAGCTCAAGCACCCAAATAATCCTCCCCATGGACTCAAAAGCACCGTCCTTTGACGTGCTCTTCACCAATCGTCAAATAAGGAAACACATGGACTTCCCAGTCTGTGCAGTGATGCTGGGACTACCTCTAGACATTTGATTAAAACCCTGAGAGCTGACATGAGGCGCAAAGGCAACACAGTACTGGACGTGCTGTGTTCCCAGCCAAAATCGCAGATACTTCCTGTGAGCTGAAAGTATCTCAGGATGTGTGTATAAGAATCCTTCAAGTCCAGAGAGCATAGCCAATCATTTTCCTGAATCATGGGGAGAATGGTGCCCAGAGAAACCATCCTGAACTTTTCTTTGACCAGTAATTTGTTCAGGGCCCTTAAGTCTAGGATGGGATGGATCCCCCTCTCTTCTTTTGCACAAGTACCTGGAACAGAACCCCACTCTTCCTCCCTGGTGGAAAGGCTTGACTTCATGGTCCTTTAGAAGGGCAGAGAATTCCTCTGTAAAGTACTTGTTCTGAGAGCTGAAGTGATGAGCTTTCGGCGGGCAATTTGGTGATCTTTGCACCAATGCAGGGCGTAACCAAGACAGACTATTTAAAAACCCACTGGTCGGAGGAAACAAGGGGCCTTACTTTCATGGAAAACTTCAGGCTCCTCACAACCAGCAATTCATCCGATATGGCCATTGTTACTGTGGCTATGCTTTGCTGGAGCCAGTCAAAAGCTCACCCCTTGCTTTGACTGGGAGCTGCTGGGCCTTAGATGCACGCTGTTGATGTGAATGAGAGCACCGAGGTTGAACCTGCTGAGGTGGGCGAGAGGAGGAGGCGTACCTATAATCTCCGCGAGTAGTAGGCACCCCTCCTTGACTTGCCAAAAAGACCTCCTACAGGTCTTTTTATTCTTAAAATTTATCCTTAAAATCGAGTGTGGTACTGGAAGACTGGAGGGTGGCCAATGTAACGCCGATTTTTAAAAAAGTTCCAGAGGAGATCCAAGAAATTATAGACCGGTGAGTCTGACGTTGGTGCCGGGCAAAATGGTAGAGACTATTATTAAGAACAAAATTACAGAGCATATTCAAAAGCATGGATTAATGAGACAAAGTCAACATGGATTTAGTGAAGGGAAATCTTGCCTCACCAATCTACTACATTCTTTGAAGGGGTAAACAAACATGTGGATAAAGGTGAGCCGGTTGATATTGTGTATCTGGATTTTCAGAAGGCGTTTGACAAAGTACCTCATGAAAGACTCCAGAGGAGATAGGAGAGTCATGGGATAGGAGGTAGTGTTCTATTGTGGATTAAAAACTGGTAAAAGAAAACAGAAAGTAGGGTTAAATGGTCATTATTCCCAATGGAGAAGGGTAGTTAGTGGGGATCCCCAGGGGTCTGTGCTGGGATCGCTGCTTTTTAACATATTTATAAATGACCTAGAGATTGGAGTAACTAGTGAGGTAAATAAATTTGCTGAGGACACAAAGTTATTCAAAGTCGTTAAATCGTGGAAAGATTGTGAAAAACTACAAAAGAACCTTACAAGACTGGGAATCTAAATGGCTGATGACGTTTAATGTGAGCAAGTGCAAAGTGATGCATGAGGGAAAGAGGAACCCGAATTATAGCTACGTCATGCAAGGTTCCACGTTAGGAGTCACAGACTAAGAAAGGGATCTAGTTGTCTAGTTGGCTAAAGCGGCTAGGCCTCTTCAGCTTGGAGAAAAGGCGGCTGAGGGGAGATTTGATAGAGGTCTATAAAATAATGAGTGGAGTTGAACGGGTAGATGTGAAGCATCTGTTCACGCTTTCCAAAAATACTAGGACTAGGGGGCATGCGATGAAGCTACAATGTAGTAAATTTTTTTAAAACGAATCGGAGAAAATTCCTCATTCAACGTGTAATTAAACTCTGGAATTCATTGCCAGAGAATGTGGTAAAGGCAGTTAGCTTAGCGGAGTTTAAAAAAAGGTTTGGACGGCTTCCTAAAGGAAAAGTCCATAGACCGTTACTAAATGGACTTGGGAAAAATCCACTTCTTCTGGGATAAGCAGTATAAAATGTTTTGTACTTTTTTGGGATCTTGCCAGGTATTTGTGATCTGGATTGGCCACTGTTGGAAACAGGATGCTGGGCTTGATGGACCTTTGGTCTTTCCCAGTATGGCAATACTTATGTACTTATGAGGCAGATGCAGAAGGCGCCCGGTGGAAAGTGAATGGATGGTGTTAGCATGTTTCTTGATGTCAGTGACTCCTCCCCCTTTTCTCAAAAAAAAAATTGAGGATAATGTCTACAATATCCAGACTCCCCTTGCTCATTATACACTTTGGGTCACTCCATGCAGGTATCCCAGTCTTCTTAAAAGCATGATGCATACCACAGTAGTTAAAGTCACTAAACAGGTTAGCCCAATTTGGGACCAATGTGAAAAGCCAGCACATATGCAGCAGCAGTAGCATCTGTGAGGATTTACCACAGGATTCTGTGTAGGCCACCCAAATTTGCGCGCAAATCCCGGATCCGCGCATAAACTGAGGCAATTAGGTGCCCACAATCAATTACTGGAGGTGCTGTGAGAAGACTTCCAGAGAGGGAGAGATCTTCATTGATAAGAATTTGCTGGAAAATTGTTTTTAATCTTGGGGAAAGGTAGACACAGAATTAAATAGGTAACTTCAAGAACTTTATTTTAAGTTACTCTGCTCACTTAGCAAAGAAGTTTAAAGAATAGTTTTTCTTAGCATATAAAATCTTTGTTACAGTTCCAGACCTAGCATTTAAGGGGGCTATTTAACAATTACTATAGTATCAGTATAAAGCACAGCTAATAGGCATGGGAAGCCTCAGTTTAGAGAGGCAGGAAGTGATTCTGTAGCCAGGATCTGCCAGCCAAAGGATGCAATATCCTCTTGCACCAACGATGTGTGTCTCCAGGGGTTTCTGCCCAAGAGGGAAGAGTTAGAATAGTTGTTGTAGTTGGAGATTCGATCACTAGGCATGTAGATAGCTGAGTGGCTGGTGGATAACTTGTCTGACTGGTGCGAAAGGGGAGGACCTCATGTGGCACCTAGATATGATTTTAGACAGTGCTGGGGAAGAGCCTGTTGTCTTGGTACATGAGGATATCAATGACATACAAAACTATGGGAGGGAAGTTCTGGAAGCCAAATTTTGGCTCTTAGCTAGAAAGCTGAAATCCAGAACCTCCAGAGTAATTTTCAGAAGTGCTCCACATTCCACGTGCAGAACCCAAGAGACAGGCAGAGTTCCGGAGTCTCAATGTATGGATGAGGCGATGGTGCAGGGAGAAGGGTTTTAGACTTGTTAGGAACTGGGCAACATTCTGAGAAAGGGGGGGGGGGGGGGTGCCTACTCCTAAAGGATGGATTCCACCTTAACCGGGATGGAACCAGGATGCTGGCACTAACATTCGAAAAGGAGGTAGAACAGCTTTTAAACTAGAAACTGGGAGAAGGCAGCCAGTCACTCAAAAGTCAATGGTTCAGAACAAGGCATCTTAAAAAAATATCACCAAAACAGGGAAGACAGGGCATCCCAATAGTAAGATTGCAATAGAGACCATAGTAGACCAAGTATCTTTAAATAAGGAAGACAGATTTTCAAGATTACAAATTATCACCGTCAACTGATGAGCAAACTGTAAATAGGAACAAACATTGCTTGAAATGTCTGTATGCAAAAGCCAGAAGCCCAAGAAATAAGATGGGAGAGTTAGATATAATAGGCATCTCTGAGACCTGGTGGAAGGAAGCAATGAGATACTGTCATACCAGGATACAAATGATATCACAGTGATGGGGTGGATTGAATTAGTGAAGGGATAGCATTATATGTTAAGGAGGGCCTCGATTGAATAGACTGAAAATTCTGAAGGACACAAAACACATCTTGGAATCCCTATGAATAGAAATGCCATGTGTAAAGGGGAAAAGGATAGTGATAGGAGTGTACTACCGTCCACCTGGCCGGGTTGAACAGACAGATCCAGAAATTTTATCAGAAATTAGGGAGACTAAAACTGGGGAACACAATAATAATGGGTGATTTTAATTACCCTGATATTGACAGGGTAAATTTAACATCAGGGCATGTTAGGGAGGTAAAATTCCTTGATGAAATCAAGAACTTCTTTTTGAAGCAGCTGGTTCAGGAACCAACAAGAGGGGGAACAATTCTAGTCCTTAGTAGAGTGCATGATCTGGTGCAGGAGGTAATGGTGCTGGGGCCACTTGATAACAGTGACCATAACATGATCAGATTTGATATAATCTCTGAAGTATACACAAGAAATCCAATACATTAGCATTTAACTTTCAAAAAGGAGACTATGATAAAATGAAGAATGATAAAACAAAACTTTAGAGAAGCAGCTACAAAGGTCAAAAATTTACATCAGGCATGGATGCTATTCTAAAATACCATCCTGGAAGCCCAGACCAAATATATTCCATGTATTAAAAAAAGGAGGAAGGAAGGCCAAACGACAATCGGCATGGTTAAAAAGTGAGGTGAAGGAAGCTATTAGAGCTAAAAGAAAATCCTTCAGAAAATGGAAGAAGGATCTAACAGAAATTAATGGGAAACAGCAGTAGGAAACTACTTTCATTTTATGTTCTTCTTAATGAAGAAGAGAGATGCAAGTTAAATTTGAAACTAAGCATAACCTAACCTTAAATGAAAGTAATAACATATTAACATCTATTTGAACAGTTAAGATAAAAGGACAGAAAATGATCAAACATCCAGTTAACAAAAATAAACACATTTCAATTACTATAAGAAATGGCAAGTCAAATGCAAAGCGCAAAGTGAGAGTTTGAAAAGAAGATTGCGTTGGCATTAAAAACACATAGTAAAAACCATTTTAGGTGTATCAGAAGCAAGAAGTCCCTAAAAGAAGCATTTGGACTACTAGATGATCAATGGGTAAAAGGGGCACTCAGGGAAGACAAGAGGATTGAGAAAAATTACAAGTGGACTTTACGAGACTGAGCATCCAAACAGCAATGACGTTTAATGTGAACAAGTGTAAAGTGATGCATATGGGAAAGAGGAACCCAAACTATAGCTTCATGATGCAAGGTTCCACATTAGGAGTCACTGCCCAGGAAAAGGATCCAAGTGTCATCTTTGATAATACGTTGAAACCCTATGCTCAGTCTGTAGTGATATCTAAGAAAACAAAGAGAATGTTAGGAATTATTAGGAAAGGAATGGAAAACAAAAAGGAGAATGTGATAATACCTTTCTACTGCTCCATGGTGCGGCCACGCCTTGAATACTGTGTGTAATTCTGGTCACCACATCTCAAAAAAGATAAATTAGAAAAGGTACAGAGAATGGTGACAAAATAATAAAGGGGATGAAATGACTTCCCTAAGAAGAAAGGCTAAAGCAGGTAGGGATCTTCAGAATAGAGACAGCTGAGGGGAGATATAATAAAGTACTGAGTGAAGTGGAATGGGTAGATGTGAATCGCTTGTTTACTCTTTCCAAAAATACTAGGACTAGGCAGCACACAATGAAGCTACTAAGCAGTAAATTTAAAACAAACCGGAAAATATTTCTTCACTCAACATGTAATTAAACTCTGGAATTCACTACCAGAGAATGTGGTAAAAGCAGTTAGATTAGCAGGGTTTTAAAAAGGTCTGAATAATTTCCTAAATAGAAGTCCATAAACCATTATTAAAGATGGACTTGGGAAAATCCACTGTTTATTTCTAGTATAAACAGCATAAAATCTGTTTTATTGTTCTGGGATCTTGCCAGGTTCTTGTGACCTAGATTGGCCACTGTTTTAACAGGATACTGGGCCTGATGGACCTTCAGTCTGTCCCTGTATATCTTAGAACATGTGCACCTAAATTTCATACCATACAACTCCAAAGGGAGCAAAGCCATGAAAGTGGAATGGGCAGGTCAGAGGCATTCCCATAAATTAGATTAGATGCAATGATATAGAATACCTGCAATTTGCATGCCCAACTGTCATTAGTTGGATTCCCACATTTACACCAACCTTTGGCAGGCCTAAATGCTCACACCTAAAGCTAGGTGTGAAATGCACACTAATCTAATATCTTATAAAGGAAGCTCTGTGCAGAACGCCTTTTATAGACTACTAGCCTAGCGCAGTTCACCCCGGCTCCATTTACTGAATCTACCTTCAATGTTTTTTTCTTTTTTGCTGTGAGCATAAGAAGTACCCACAACTTTTTTCATGGCCCCCATGAACAGCATGGGTAAAAAAGAATGGAAGAGAAGATGGGAATACACACAGGTCTGAAAATAAAAAAAAAAAGAAAGAAAAAAACGTATTTGCGCATGTGCTGGAATGTTATTCCACACACAAATATTGGCATTGCAAAAATTGTTTTTGAGGAGCCAATATTTATATACAAATAACATTCCAGTACATGTGCAGATGTGTGCCACTTGGACATGTGGACAGTATTAGCTGCCCTTAGCGCAGTACGTGATCATAAGTTCTGCATGAATCGAATTTACATATAATTTGCTTACTGACTTGACAAGAAAAAGTTGGGTGTTATATTTGCATTAGAAGCTAAGCACTCAGTTATCAGTGTATGGCTCTAATGCAAGCTTTCCATATCAGCCTCTTTGATTCTGGAAGACAGATGCAGTCTTACCATAAATATTAAGGTCATAACTGCTGTTTTGTGCAGATTTAGTGCTTAATAAATCATATCATTGCTGTCAGAGTAATAACTGCTGTCCTGTGCAGGTAACCTCTATTGGCTGGCAGTGCCACTAGTTCATGTTTCAACTATTTATTCACTTTTTGAAAAGTAAGGATCCTGTGTTTACCCCAAGCCTTTTTGAAGTTCTCTAGTTTTAATCTGCAATATCCATTCCAGATGGGAATCCCAAGAATTTATCACTTCATGAAAACATATTTAATCATTTTTTCTGAGTCAACCCTGAAATCTCCCTTAGAGCTTCTCATCACAAACTCTGTTGGAAACAGTATGCTGGGCTAGATGGACCATTGGTCTGACCCAATATAGCTATTCTTATGACTCTCTTCTACCTTCTATTATCACTTCATCAGTCTGTCTTCACTCAGGACAGAGACTGAGGCGGGAAGCCACAAGTCCCTTCCCGCAGTACAATCTGATGGCAACAACTATGGTCCTGAAAGGGCGATTTTCAGAGCAATGTTCCCTTTCTAATACTAAGTGGTAGAGGCAATACAGACTTAACTAAGTAAGAGTTCAGAAGATGTGAAGCCTGATTTTGCATAATGTATTTAGGTAGGAAATGGGATATCCACATCGGGTAGTACATAAGTATTGCCATACTGGGAAAGACCAAAGGTCCATCAAACCCAGCATCCTGTTTCCAACAGTGGCCAATCCAGATCACAAATACCTGGCAAGATCCCAAAAAACTACAAAACATTTTAAACTACTTATCCCAGAAATATTCCCTTTAATCATTTTCAAAAGGCTCACTTAATGCAATGCTTCTTGTAAAACATGTATAAGAATGCTGGGAAATGATCTATGTGCTACAATCTACATTTGCAAGAACAGCCATTTTAGACAGTACCACATTAAAAAAAAAATAAAAGAGCATCATCATTCAGGGTTTTGAACAGCCAAATAAAACCACACTTTAATATTATTGAGGCTGCTTTAAACAGCACAGAAATAAGCAAAATTTACTATCACTCATGCAAAGACCAAGCCCAAACAAATGGTTTGCCTCAGAGCAGGTGTAAATGCCTTCTGCAAAATCAGAAATGCAGTAATACTTTCCTGACACACCCCCTTGGAAACTGTACATGTAACAGCAACTTTCTAAAATAGCACTTTACATGAATTAGTCATTTACATGTCTAATTGCCACTATTTAGACATATAAGATATAAAAGCTGAACAAGCCTGCTACAATGATCTCCTTGGGGCATAATTTACTAAGATTTTCTCCCACTGACAGAGAACAAGAGAAAAAGCTATAATCAGGCCCTTGATGGAAATGCTGCTTTGCATATTAAAACATTTTTGTTCCCCATACAGTGGCATAATTTTGAGTTTTCCAAATGGACCCACATCTCAATAACAAAACCTCAGTTATTTTAGCACTAAAGACACAAAAGGTGAAAAAAAACCGTATCCACATATATCTTAGAATGCATTAAATAAGGTTTTGTAAAGATGAATATTTCACCTTAACACACAGGCTGCACAGAGTGCTCTTTTAACAATCCCTTGACCTAATCACTTTTTAAAAAACGAAAATAAATCTGCAAGATCTACAGTGGAAAAATTAATAAGTAACTTTACACATGTCAAAGATCAAATCTACTGCTCCCCATAGGAGCCAACTTTTGAAAATTATTGGGGGGGGGGGGTGCTAAGTCCAGTGAAAATAACCCTTCCCTGGACACATAGAAGGAATTTTCTCAATAATTGGGGGGTGCTCAAGCACCCAAAGAGTCAGCTCCTATGCTGCTCCCGAGTCTTCTCCCCAGAGGCACGAAGAAGTAGTCAGCCGCCAAGTGAAGGAGGGAGAGTACTGCACAGTATTATAAACATTTTCAGATAAGCTGGATGGTCAGTAAAAACAGCCGGGTGGCACATCCATTCAAACGGTCCTGCCAATCTCTATACCTGACACCTGCAAAAGCTCTTTCCCATTGAAAACTACCCCGATTAAAAAAAAAAAAAAATCATCGGGTGTGAACAGGAAATGAAAAAAATAGGCCCTTGCAACACTCACCCAGCCTGACAATCAAAGTATCAGAATTGCAGGCCTGAAGAAGGAAGAAAACTAATAATCTACAAACCTGCTTTCAAACACGCGATTGTGATTCTTTTTTTTTTCTACAAATGTCTTTGCTAGGTAACCCACACAAAAGTGTTTCAAAACTACTCTTTTATAGTTTTTAACGATTAAGAGATATACAGATAAGAAATTTGAAACCAAGTATAAGCTAACCACAAACTAAAGTAATAACATAGTAACATCTATTTGAACAGTTCAAATAAAAAAACATCAAATGATCAAACATCTAATTTCAATTACTATGTTGTCTCGGGCATTTAAAGAAATACATATTCAGGGATTTTATCTGTAAGTCAACCGGCTGTTGAAATCCGACGGACTGTTTACTAACAGTTAACTGAAATATTCTCAATTATGAATTTTTTAAGTCGTTTCTTTGTAGGGATCAAAACTCCTTCTCCTTTAACAGTTCCTGATCACGGCGACTGCGGTTCCTGATACACTCCATATCCTCCTTGGTGAGACATAAATGAAAGTGAGAAAGGGCGGATGGACGGAGATTGCTGGCCTGCTACTATACACAGAAGATGGAGTCCTGAGCTGCTACTAGCTAAACCAATTCTACTCTAACCAGCGAGAAAAGAACACTAGGAAGGGTTACACACACAGTCTATTCCTACAGAACAGATTTAATAAGAGAACCAACAAAATATGTTTAACAAGAATTCTTCCAGTTTCCCTTTTGCTTCAGGAAGATCTCACACTCTCTAGCCACGTACATGGCATACCTCGTTTATGCAGCTCTCTCAAAGGAATACTGTTTCCGCCCCCATCGTACGGCAAATAAGGATCCGAAGATTCATCCATTAAGATCAAGAAACCTCTCTGCTAGTTTAGAACCGTGGCTTTGCTGCTACTATTGCAGCAGACATGGAAGCTATTCTCAATTCAGCCGTCGCAGCTGCGGGCTTCTCGCTCACTTGCTGAATGCTGATGTCACCAGCAGGAAATCGTCCCAGGCTGGTTGCTAGTAGCTACCATCGAGCCAGGCGTTAAGGAGGAATGTCACGTTTAGGCCTTTCATCAGTGTTTGCTGCGCTGGAAGGTGACTAAGCCAAAAGTAAATTACAGAAATCCGGCTGTTTAAGCTTAATTGATAAGTCCAATAAAGTGTATTGACAATCATAAAAAAAACAAAACAACGCATCCATGCTTACCCTTGACAAGGACATCTAGACTACTAAAGTCCTTTCTGCATTTATAAAACAAAATTCAAAGCATTTCTCCAGCTTATCTAAAGCAACTAATGATAAAAAGAAAATTAATTTGTCAAGTCACCCAAAGCCACTTTCATAACACAAGTGAAACATAATGTACTCCTGGGGGAGTAGCCTATTGGTTAGTGTAGCAGGCTTTGATCCTGGTAACCTGGGTTCAATTCCCACTGCAGCTCCTTGTAACCTTGGGGGGGGGGGGGGGGGGGGGGGGAGAGATACCATACCATGGGGGTTGTGGAAGTAAGAGAACAGAAGACAGAGAAATGCCAGTTTGCAGGGATGAAGGGAAGAGGAGGAGAAATGCTGAATTCACAGCAGAAGGGAGGTTGAGATGTTGGATGGGGCTGGGAGAGAAAGACAGAGAGATACTAGACCGCATGAGGGACGGAAAAGAGAGGTATAGAGACACAGGAG
The DNA here is from genome assembly GCF_901765095.1 of Microcaecilia unicolor. Lineage (NCBI taxonomy): Eukaryota > Metazoa > Chordata > Amphibia > Gymnophiona > Siphonopidae > Microcaecilia > Microcaecilia unicolor. Next base: position 198,803,785 of record NC_044034.1, on the reverse strand, counting down.
ATGCTGCACATGGGCGAAGCAGAGGGACAAGGACACACCAGAATAGTGAATGGGGGCTGGATATAGAGGAACAATGCTGGACACGAGTGAGAGGATAGGAACAAAGGGGCAATGCTGGACACGTGGGAGCATATGGACACAGAGGGGCAATGCTGGATACATGTGAGAGCATATGAACACAGGGGGTAATGTCAGATATGAGGGATAGGGCCAGAGACAATACTGGATACGGACATAGAAGCGAGATGCTAACCTGGTACCTTATATGCAGTGGTGTTCCTTGGTTGGTTGCCACCCGGAGTGGATTGCCACTGCAACCCCCCCCCCCCCGGTGCAGCATTCCCCCCTGGTTCAGCATCGTCCCATCCCCTGGTGTATCACCTCCAACCCCCCCCCTTCATTGCTCTTACTTCCTGGGGTGCTGGGTGCAGCCGCGCTGTCGGCTCCACCGGTTACCTGCTCCCTCTGCCCTGGCAGCCAACAGCCGTGCAGCTGCTCCCTGCACCCCCCCCCCCCGCAGCGTGCACCTGGGGTGAAACCCCCATCACCCCATCCTTGGTACGACGCTGTTTATATGCCTTTTGTCCAACCATGTCAACCTCTGCCCATACCAAAATACAAGGGTTAAATGAAGAGTAATACCTCCACCTACATAATTCATCAAGAAATGTCAGGACTGATACTCTACACACATTCACTTGTTCTTTGAAATCTCTTCCTTCACCTCAGTTGGCAAAACCCTCTGTGTGAAGAGGCTGTTTTGCTATTGCTTGTGAAATGTAAACATGCAGTGAGTGCTCCCCAGTGCAATTTACACAATGTGCTGTGGTAGAATTTCTAACTGTTGAAGGAGTCCCTCCAATTGAAATTCACTACCACATGCAAGTTATTTATGGTGATGATTGTGTGGATGTGAGAACTGTGTGTCACTGGGCAAAAAATGTAAACATTGTGGACTGGGAAAAGCTGATTTTGTGTGAGAGCAATGACAGGTCTCACATGAGAAAGATTGACAAATGGTAAAGGACAATTGGAGGATCACTCAAAGTTTAACAGTGCAACCCTGCTTTGAAAGAATGACTGAAAAGAGTTCAGAAGCACAAGAAGGAAATTTTGTTGCAACATGACAACGCTAGGTCTCATACAGCATGAAACACCACAAGGGCAATTGGGTCTCACAGTTTTACAAAAGTGAACAATTGTAATCTCTGTATACACCAAGAAACAAAGTGGTTTACTTAAAAGGAAAAATGGAAGAATGACCTCAGAAGCTAGGCGTCCCTGAGGAAGAGTTTTGAAACAGGGATTTATTGGATGTTTGGAACATTCAGTGTAATGGCAACCTATTGAATCAAGATAAGGTCGCTCCTGTTTGCTCCTCATTTTAGTGCTTTCTGCTTCTTTTTGTTATATAAATATACATTGTTTGTATTAAATCTTTTTTTAGATAGGCTTTCTCTTTGGATTACATAGTCCTTTTTTGTATATGGGTGCCAATTGAACATTCTTATGTTTTGATCTGAACGATTTTACATAAAGAAGTTTAGTAATATAATAAAAATTTGGATTTAATAAAGGGGTACATTTTTAGAGAGTATCCATGATGTATAGAACTTTGTAAGTGAGCCGCTTTGCGGCTAGTCTCACTGAAATTCAAGTTCGGCTGTAGGTTCAGCCTATACTGAACTCTCTTTGTGGTAAAGCATTAATATTAGTGGATCTTCTTTAGGCATCTGAAATACTACTTTTTCAGGACTGACTCTTGTTTGAAAGTATTTCACCAGAAGTAGCAGCACTAGTGCTGAAGACAACCTGCTGGCAAGTGGCGTCCCACCAGCCAGAAATAAGTTACATTAGAGGAGGCAGGCTGCGACATGCTGCTGGCAAAGTACAAGTTTAAAAGACCACCCAGGAAGAGGAGAAGAAGACAGAATGAGACATGCCAGAATGGGGGGGGGGGGGGGGGGGGAGGATACAGATCGAACGAAGTGGTGAGAAGCTAGATTGCACTACAGATGAAATTTGAGGAATAAAAGTAAGATCAGAATCAATAATGACACCTAAATACTTGACAGAATCAACTACTTTAAGTGGAAAGCCAAGAATGGAGGGAGTTATTTTGAGTGCCTGTGTGTATGCTTAGAAACTCACGGGGTCTTTTACTGAAGTTTAGCTTGAGCTATCTGCAGCATGGCCCATTTTATTCCTATGGGCCCTGCTGCAGATAACTTGAGCTAAGCTTTAATAAAAGACCATATCTGTTGTGGCCAATGAGGAGCAATCAGTATCATGGTGCCTCGGTCTTGCCTGAGTTTCATCAAGGTCTTCTCTATCAGAGGTATAGGAGGATATGCATACAGAAGTCCTCTTCCTCAATGTAGGAGAAAGGCATCAGTTGCTAGTCTGCCGTGTGATCAGAATCTGTAGTAGAGATTAGAGACCTTGTTTTTGAGACTAGTGGCAAAAAGATCCACCAAGGGGGTGCCCCACTCCTGGAAGATATTTCGCGCTATGCCCACGTTGGGAGACCACTCGTGTGGTTGCAATATCCTGCCGAGTCTGTCTGCCAGGCAGTTGTTCTTGCTGGGAAGGTTTAAGGCATGGAGGCTCATCCCGTGAAGGAGAACACACTGCCACTTATCTACCTCTTCTTGAGACAAGGGGTAGGATCCTGTACCCCCCTGCTTGTTGATGTAAAATATCACAACCTGGTTGTCTGTCTGAATTTGGATAATGTGGTTTTGAAGTTGATTTCTGAAAGCCTTTAGAGCATTCCAAATGGCCCATAGCTTGAGAAGATTGATTTGAAGATGAGCCTCCTGAGTGGACCACTGACCTTGAGTGTGAAGCTCATCCAAATGAGCTCTCCAACCTAGACTGGATGCATCCATTGTCAATACCTTCTGATGCGATGGAATTTGGAATGGAAGTCCCAGAGTCAACTTGGACCAGATCGTCCACCAGAGAAGGGGTGAGCCAACTCCAGCGGGATATGAATGACATCCATTAGGTTCCATGTACAGGCCATGTGGCCCATCAGTCTCAACATTTGCCGAGCTGAAACCTGTTTTGTTGTACTGGATGGAGATGGGACTTGTGATAATTTCTGACAAACCCTAGTAGCTCTAGCACCTTAATAGTCGACTGCATTGACTTAATTGCCCCCTCCTGAGATGTGTTCTTGACCAGCCAGTGTAGATATGTTGCAACTACCGCAAGGCACTTGATTAAAACTCTGGGGGAAGACACTAGGCCAAATGGCAGAATGCGATACTGGAAGTGGCATTTCCCTACTCAAAATCCGAGATGCTTCCTATGACTGGGAAGTATTGAAATGTAGCTATAGGCATCCTTTAAGCCCAGAGAGCATAGGCAATTGTTTTCCTGAATGAGAGAAAGTAAGGTGCCCAGGGAAATCATCCTGAACTTTTCTTTCACCAGAAATTTATTCAGGGTCCTTAGATCTAGGATGGGCCAGAATCCCCCCATTTTCTTGATCACAAGAAAGTACCAAGAATAGAATTCCTTCCTTTCTTCCCCTGGTGGTATGGGTTTGACCGCTTGGGCCTGCAGAAGGGTGGAAATTTCCTGTACAAGTACTTGCTTGTGCTGAGAGATCTAAGATGCTCTCAGTGGGCAATTTGGAGATTACTGACTCCAATTTAGAATGTACCCAGGACAGACTATTTGAAGCCCCCACTGATTGGAGGTTATAAGGGACCGCCTGTGGTGGTAAAACGTGAGCCTCCCTCCAACTGGTAGATCATCCGGAATGATACTCTTTGCACGGCTCTGCTCTGCTGGAGCCAGTCAAAAGCCTGTGCCCTGCATTGACTGGGGAGCCAGCTGGGATTTCTGGGAATGGGGCTGGCAAGTCTTAGGTTGGGGGCGGGGGGCTGAATCGCCTGAGTAGAAAGCTGGTACCTACGCCTTTGAGAGTAGTAGGACCTGCACCTCTGCCCAGTAGAACAGCTGAAGATGGAGGTTGCTGAGAGTATCAATATGCTTTTTAGTGAGGTCAGCAACCTCTTCCACTTTCTCTACAAATAAGATGTCTCCTCGGCAGGGCTTGCCTGCCAACATCTACCGAACATCCTGTTCCAGGTCAGAGACTCACAGCCATGGGAGAATGGCTGTGGAACTGCTCATCAAGGGAGGGCATCGGCAAAGGCATGGGAGCTGGGTGGAGGCAGCCTGTGAAGTCATTGGTGTAGAACCGGTGATGGGGACCTGGCCACTCGATGACTAGTGCACCGCACCTCTTTCAACGAGGGGGAGTGTTCCTCTCAATGCTGGCGCTTCTCGACCTGCTAACAGCACTCGGTATTGAGGCAGGTGGAGACCCACTCGATGCTGGGGCACTCCCAGTGGTTACTAGTGTCATAGAAGCCATGGAGGTCGATGCCATCGGTGCCGAAGACGGTCTGGCTTTCGAAGAGCAAAAAGCTTTTCCTGTTGAGCAAATCGCACTCTCTGTGTCCTGGCCTGCATACGAAGACAAAGATCACAAACGGAAGGGTCATGATCTACCCAAAACATCCTATGCACTGGTTGTACGGGTCCGTGAGTGAAATAATATGGTGACATTTAGCACACCGCTTGAAGCCATTAGGAACCTTCTGGGTTTTTTTTGGCTAAATTAAACTCCTCAATCCTGAACAATTAAAAAAGGGAAGCATTCAAATTGAGGTCGGGGCTGCAGCCCAAGTGCGCAGCCACTTGCAAAAAATAAAGGAAACAAATAAAGCTGAAAAACTGGAGAAAAATGTGAGGAAGGGAAAGCAGAAGAAATAAATAAAAAAAGGAGATGAATACCTGCAAGGGAATGCAGAAAAAAACAGACTGAGGGACCTGCGCTTGAGTGTCAGATAGGAAGGCACCAGCGCATACGCAATGAAATACTGCTAGAACTTTCTCTGGTGCTAGCGATTCAGTGTCCACACTGGAGCTCCATCAGATGATGTCACCCACGTGTGGGAATAACACATTCTGCTTGTCCTTGGAGAAAGGTTCTTTACTATGCTCCTGATTCTTCCTCTTCTCTCTCTGTCTTGAATTCCTGTCTACGATCTGCCTCAACCTGGCTTGAAGAAAACAGTCTCTTCCTGAATTCTGCAAAATGCAAGTCCATTGTTTCCTATATCCTCTTCTCCGCTACCCCTGCTCCCACCCTTGCCAATTCATATCTTGTTTACAGAGACTCTGTAAAAGATCTTAGGGGTACACTTTAATTCTAGCCTTTCCCTTAAAAAACAAACTGATGTAACTGAATGTTGTTCTTTCTTTGCTCTCCACTGCATCCGTTCCATCCGCTCTTCTTTCACCTCATTCAGTTTGCACCCTTATTCTCACTGTGGTCATAACTCATATTGATTACTGCAACTACATAAATATAAAATGATGAATTTACCATATATTATGTTTTGGGGTTTTTTCTTTCATTTTGAAACTGGAGTCAGTTGGTACATTTTTACCTACTCTGACTCCAATTCCACAGCCCTGCTTCAAAGTCCCACATCTTTGCATAGACTCTCCATACAGAGCATGCCACTTGGTCTGGGGCCATCCCTGTGCTAAGATGATGACCTGGAATCTTTCCCAAAAACTGAATATAGTTCAGATGTGGGGGGTTACAATTTTCATATTCTCCAGCACACTATAGTTAACTTGTAGAACACGGAATTAGGGATTGTCCACGTTACAATGTTTTTCTTTTCTTTTTTTTAAATAAAAACAGTTCAATTTTCTATTATATTTTCCAGGCAACAACATATACATCAATTCACTATAGAAATGTAAAAACATGTACGACAAGAAAATTAAAACAATAACCAAATAAAACACAACCCCCATACAATGCCATAGAAGTAATAAGAAACATAAATGCAGGACAGAGCAAAAGTAACCCTCCAAAAATGTCCCCATCCCTATCCCCACCCTTGTCAGAAAAATAAACAATACCTCAGTTGAGAGGTATATTAGAGGCAGATGCCAAAAAGAAAACAGGATGCTAGGAATTATTAGGAAAGGGATGTAAAATAAGACCAAGAATATTATAGTGTCTCTATATCACTCCATGGTGCAACCTCACCTTCAGTATTGCATTCAATTCTGGTCACCATATCTCAAAAAAGATATAGCGGAATTAGAAAAGGTTCAAAGAAGAGTGACCAAAATGATAAAGAGGGTGGAACTCCTCCCATGTGAGGAAAGGCTAAAGAGGGTTGGGAGCTTCAGCTTGGAAAAGAGACGGCTAAGGGGAAATGACTGAAATCTATAAAATCCTGAGTGGAATAGGACAAGTAAAAGTGAATCAATTTTTCTCTCTTTCAAAAAGTACAATGACCAGGGGATACTCAAAATTATATGGAAATACAAAGCAAATAGGAAGAAATATTTTTTCACTCAAAGAATAGTTAAGCTCTGGAACTTGCAGCCAGAGGATGTGGTAACAGCGGTTAGCGTACCTAGGTTTATAAAAGGTTTGAACAAGTTCCTGAACGATAAGTCCATAGTCTGTTATTGAGGTGAACATGGAGGAAGCCACTGCTTGCTCTGGGACTGATAGTATGGAATGTTTCTACTAATTGGGTTTCTGCCAGGTACTTGTGACCTGGATTGGCCACTGTTGGAACGAGTATACTGGTCTAGATGGACAATTGGTCTGACCCAGTATGGTTTGCCTCTTCCTTCCTGAAATGTCTCCAACTTATACAATCTACTGCAGTCAAACTCATTCACTGCACACATTGTTTTGATCATATTAACCCTCTTTTCTGTCTTGAACATTGGCTCCCCATCTCCTCCTGAATTCTCTATAAAATTCTGTTGCTAGTCTTCAAATGTCATTTTCCTTCTGCTCCAGCTTACCTTAACAAACGTGTGATTCCCTATTCTCCTTCCCGTGCCCCCTTCACTCTTCCTCTGGTAATCTCCTTTGTGCCCCCCTCCTCAGTCCCTAGGCTCTCACTTTTCATGAGGCTGCATTCAGTTACCTAGGTTCCAATCTATGGAACTACCTTCCATCCTCCCTTAGACAGGCCTTCTCTGTCTAGAACTTCAAAACCCTCCTAAAGAGATCTTTGTTCTCTTCCTCTTTTGGCTCTTCTTCCTAACTTGTTCTTTTGCTCCTCTACCAGTACAGGGTAATATTTAGTGGGTTGTTAACTACTTAGTAATCAGTGATTGGATTGTTTGAAGTATATCAAATATATAAAATCCTCTAGCCTCTCACTGTTGAAACACTCCTGAAACCATTCCACTCCTAAAACCATTCTATGTTTAAACCATTCCAGGTCAAATGGGGGTGTATCTAGATACTGGAAATTCTAGACTTGCACCAAATGCATTCCAACTCCTCAACGTGTGTAGAGTGGTTGGGCTAGTGCCACTTTCTAGAACCTGACATTTTCGGAGTAGCCACATAATATAAAGCAGGGTAATCTGCCCAGCCAGAGCTTGCTCTGTGCCTATCTACAGTTTGTAGGGATGATTCTGAAACCATTCTATGGCAGCAAGCACCTGGGCAGCCTTGTAGTACAATTTCATATGGGGAACCCCCAACCCTCCCTCTCCCTAAATAGAATTTTTCTAGAAAACCATGGCCTTTGACCCCCCCCCCCCCAATAAACGTCGATACATTCCTGCAAAGTATCCAAAAATCTCCCAGGGACTGCTATCGGTAAAACCTAGTACAAATAGAGGAATCAAGGCATTGTATTTATTTAAACTGTGGCAATTCTCTCAAACCACAAAAAAATTAAAGCCAGGGCTTTTTTTTGAGGGGGTACTGAGTACACGCATCTTTTCCATTGTCTAATAAAATTGACCCATGGTCCCCAAGTTTTAATGAAAGAGCTCAGGCTCTACAGACCAATTCTGCCTTGTCATAGATTCTGAGACTGGTTGCAGGGGACCTGGCTATTGTGGAGTGGGTTCCTCAGTGATCACCCCATCCCAAAGGGTGGCCTGGCATTTGAGTACCAGCACCTTTTTCACTAGAAAAAAATGAACTGATAAACCCTTCCATCTATCCAAATCCACCCTAACTCCCCAAGCAACTTTGGATAAATCCCCTAAAATAATTCTCCCCATGCTGCTGTCAACCACACCCCTAAATAACGCAACTTATTTCACACCCACCAAAAAGGGAAAGAAGATCACAGCAGGTCCACTACGGCGGCTTGCAAGAATATATTGAAAGCTTTAGTCTTATTCATATTGACCTTAAAGCTCAAAACTAAGGAAAAGGCCTCCATCTCTGCTATCGAATTAGGCAAGGACACTATTGGAGCTGTCAAAGTGAGCAGCATGTCAACGGAAAACAGATTAATCTTGTACTCTTGATCCTCCACCCGATACTTGCCCCAGTTACTAAAATCTGCTCCCCACCGCTTCATAACAGACCTCACATCCCACTTAAACTACATGCTCCAACATGGTCTCTTCCCTAAGGAAGACGGTAACATCCTACTCACCCCAATATCAAAAGATACCAAGAAAAAAACAAACGATATCACCAACTACCGCCCAGTAGCATCCACCCACTGGTAGTCAAACTGATGGAAAGTATGGTAACCAAGCAACTCACTGACTACATTAACAAATTCTCAATATTACATGAATCTCAATCAGGATTTCGCTCCAACCACAGCACCGAAACAGTACTAATTACTCTCTTAGCCAAATTCAATCAAGAAATTGCAATCAGGCAAAAATATACTTCTCCTCCAATTCAACATGTCTAGCATGTTCGACATGGTCAACCATAAGATCCTACTAAACATCCTAGAATACTTTGGGATTGGTGGAAGTGTACTTATCTGGATAAAGGGTTTCCTAACTACTAGAACATAACATATCAAGTGACATTAAATTCGAACATATCACCATGGAAAGCAGATTGTGGAGTACCTCAAGGATCACCACTATCACTCCTTTTCAACCTAATGATGACCCCACTAGCCAAGTCCTTATCCAATCAAGGCTTTAACCCTTTCATTTACGCAGACGATGTCACAATATACACCTTACAAACATGATCCAATAGAAATCATCAATGACATCAAACTCAGCTTGAACATCATGAACTAATGGGCAAATGCATTCCAACTAAAACTTAACTCAGAAAAAACACACTGTTCATCCTCTCATCTCAATACAACACGAATAAACCCACCAACATAACCCCAGACTACACCCTCCTGATCTCAGACAGCCTGAAAATTCTCGGAGTCATAATCGACCGAAACCTCACACTAGAGAGCCAAGTGAAAGCTACAACAAAGAAAATGTTCCACTCAATGTGGAAGCTCAAACGATTTAAACCTTTTTTCCACAGGGAAATATTTCGCAACTTGGTGCAATCCATGGTACTAAGCCACCTAGACTACTGCAACGGAATCTATGTGGGGTGCAAAGAACAAATTATAAAAAAAAACTCCAAACTGCTCAAAACACAGCAGGCAGGCTTATATTTGGAAAAGCGAGATTCGAAAGTGCCAAACCTCTACGAGAAAAACTGCACTGGCTCCCAATCAAAGAACGTATTGCGTTCAAAATCTGCAGCCTGGTTCATAAAATCATCTACAGCAAAGCCCCGGAATACATGACAGACCTCATAGACCTGCCAACCAGAAATACAACAAGATCAACACGAACATATCTAAATCTCCACTACCCAAGCTGCAAAGGCCTCAAATACAAATCAACCTATGCATCCAGCTTCTCCTATATAAGCACACAACTATGGAACGCACTACCAAATGCCGTGAAAGCAACATATGACCACCTAAACTTCCGGAAACTACTAAAAACTAACCTGTTCAAAAAGGAATACCCTAACGATCCAACTTAAATGTCTTAACTCTGCAACAAAACGTAACCAAAGCTTGTGCTGGACATAACTTAACTCTTCCTCCTTACGATTACCCAATGTGTCTGTCACACATGAACTCTACTCTGCCACATCACTCTGTATTTGTTCATACCGATATTTGCGATCACTTTTACAGTAACATGTAAGCCACACTGAGCCTGCAAATAGGTGGGAAAATGTGGGATACAAATGTAATAAATAAATAAAAAATAAAAATAACAACTGCTTAACAATGTTCTTTCCAACTTTTCCAGTAATTAACCAGGAATAGAATAAAGAACTCTCTTTTACGTACATCTTCTTCAGTTAACAGAAACCTTAAATCCAGGATGGTCTTCAGATAAGTACTGTAGTTAGCCTATTTTTGAATTCTAAATGTAGATTTTTCCTATTTCAAGTGTTCCTGTAAGTATTGATTCTTTGTGTCTATTTTTCTGTTTTCTAGGTTTTCTGCTAATCAGGACCAGGATTCCAGAATTCCACTCTTATTCAGAAAAGTACCTCCTCTTCCTCAACAATGAACAAAGACTTTATGAATGTTTCTTTCCCCTTACAGTGTTTGCTGTGGTGCTGCAGTTACTTATCTGTACGTCTTGCTTGAATGGAAACTTTGGTCTCTCTTGGGATGGCTCCTTTTTGCTCTTCTGATACCTACTAACCTGACTATGGGGCTCATTTTCAAAGCACTTAGGCTTACAAAGTTCCATAGGAGCTCCGGCAGGCTAGGCCTAAGTCCAGCCATTTTCTGGATGTCCTGCTCCTGGCTGCACCCCTCTCTTCCACAGTAGCATGACCGGTCACACCTACCGCGATACATGCCCTGGCACAATTCCAGATCTGAAACAGGTCCCAAAGGAGCCACCCCAAGTCTGGGTCAGCCCCGAATTAGCCCGAACTAACCCAGGACCAACCCAGCATCATTCTGCTATCACAACTTCCCAGAACCCAACCCAGACAAGTAAATTTATGCTTATTTTTTAACCCTTTACATTAACATACTCTCTGAAGTCTATGATAGATGTTTTCTAACCATTTAACAATATTACACAATTCACGTGGATGATAGACAGAAGACAAAATTTTAAAAGCAAGTATGCCTTTTAAAAATTATTAATCAACCCTCTATATTCTGTCAAATGGCTGTAGTATATTTTCCTAAGTTCCGGATTCCTAGAGCAGTGTCACTACTTTTCGATGCGAAGAAAACTCTCTTTTTCTCAGAGAGCTTGGGACAAAATCAAGAAGCCCTAAGAGCCCTCATCTGAAGATTTAATAGCTCCCTACCCCAAAACATTATGCCAATGCCCAACCATATCCAAGGTACCATTACAGAGCAGATAAAGTTCAAGAACCACCTTGTTCAGAAAATTCTCCCCATATGACTGTCAACAGCAACTGACCAGAATAAGGCACTGGATGCATTTGTACTGCTGATCTGACTATAAAAGAGAATGACATAAGATTGAATTGTGGAGCAACTTGACTACTATAGTAGATAAGGTTGCATCGGTGACTGTTTTCAAACCTAAAAAAACAACATATGAACCCCCTGGTTTAATAGGACTTTGGTGGAGCAAAAGCATATGGTGAAAAAGCCTCAAAGAAAATGGAGGAAGGCAAGAATAGATAGTTCTGATGATTATACGATTGCTTGGAACTACTATGGAACAGCAATCATAGATACAAAAATAGAATATTATGGAAATAGGATCTCCATTAAACTTAATATGTTGAAGGTGCTGTTTTCTATTGTCAGACGCCTGACCAGTAATGCTTACTCTGTTCCAATTGTCCTGATACACCCAGTCCCTAGTGCACATTTTAAAATGCATTAATTTTATTTCATTTTATGTCTACCTATTTTATATTTTAGTTGATTTGTTATTTGAAGTTATTTGTTGTCAGTTTCATATTTTGCATATTATATTAAGTGTTGGTTGTACTTCAGGGCATTATGAGAGAAATAAGTCTAATAAATGAAATGAAATATTTGGATACATGAAAACTTACTTCTTTTGTCCACACTCATTGCAAGCAGTATCTGATATAATTAATGAAAAGACTGTTATGTGACTTAGCCAATACAACATCAAGATGTTCATCATAGACTCTGGACTCTGATTCATGGTTTCAAAGGTAGAATTTATAACAGAGATAAAATATAGCAATCGTTTACAAAGCCGTAAATGCTGATCACACAAAGCTGGATGACTCATCTTCACATTTAGAACTGAATAGCAGCTCTGGAATGATAAACCTTTAGTCTGACCTGTTATGGCACAACTTATGATATACAAACTAGAGCTGTACTAAATAGCATTTTACTATTTGGTAGAGTACAAATTATTCTGATTTCATGAGCTTTAACACAACAAATAAAAAAGGAGCAATGTGAAATCAAAGATCAAGGGCCCTGTTTACTAAGCCACGCTTTAGGCGAATTAACACTAGACACCCATAGGAATATATAGGTGTCTCTAATGTTAGCGTACGGTAAAAACACTAGCGCCTTAGTAAACAGGGCCTCAAGTGTTTATTTCAGTAGGATTTAGCACAGTAAAGCCCCGGATTATTAGTATTTGAATTTAAATCACAATTTGACCAAATACAAATACTGTATTTGGGGCACTATCCAGGGCCAAATCAAATTGAATACGAATATTCGGTACAGCCCTAGTACAAACTCATTGATTATCTGATTACAAATAAGCTTCAGAATTCAAATGAAGCACATGCTCCTAATGTTTTTAATATATTACTGGGAAAGAAACAACATGGACTTATGTACAACTTTTGTATCCAGTGCCAAACTGGCAGAGGAGGAGGAAGATGCAGCCCAATGCACAGTCACTCTCCTTTTCTTCCACTTGTGATCAGCACCATGCTGGAGGGGGGGGGCAGTGGGAGCAGAGAGCTGGGTGACTTTATGCTGGAGGTGGGGGGCGGGGGCAGAGGGAGAGACAGGCATATGTGTGGTGGGGGGGGGAGGGGTGGATGCAGGGCCGACTCAAGGAACTGTGGTGCTCTGAGCCAACTTCTGCTTTGGCACCTTCCCTTTCCCCCTACCACACTGGAGGGAGGGAGGGATGCCAGATGTGTACAGGGATGGGGCGGAAGAGGGAGAGATGCTAGACTCACATGGGGGGAGATGATGTCTAACCCATGAGAGAAAGTGTGTAGCCTAGGGGTGCCGTGAACGGAGAAAGTTTGAAAACCACTGCTCTACCCAAAATCTGGCTATTCAGTTATTGGCTTCACTGTTTGAAATCAAACTGCTTTAACAGGTCTAACTTCTTAGTAGTAGCTTTTTTACACTTCCTTAATCTTCTACAAACGGCCCTTCCGTCTGCAATATATTACAAAATACTATCAACATAACAACAGGAACACTGTTGTTTCTACTTACCTGCCTCCTTGGCTAATCCCATATTGCATTCTCTCTTCAGTTCTTTTATTTCATTGTGAATTCTTGTATTTTCTTTGGCTCATTTTGCCCTCACTGCCCACTTCTGAGCTTGATGAATTGAGTGTCCCCTCTCTTTTCCTTCTGTTCTTTGTTCTATTTTTAAAGCATGTTTTTAAAACTGTCACCCCACCTATTAGGCAATTAACCAACATGTATGTACAAGCCAGGCTCTCAGTTACCCCAGCAAGATTCTTGATTGTAAAAACTTAAAAAGGTCTGTGTGGCATACCAAGTGTCTTCTTTATCTACACTGTATCAGACAGTGTTGTTCAAAGTACTAGGTGAAAGTTCTTAAGTAAAAATAAATGTATATTTTAATACTTAAGTAAATGCAAAAGTATAGCAAAAACACATTATAAAACTTACTAAAAGTAAAAAATTATTGCCTAATATAATACTTTTTGAATAAAAAGTAAAAGTACCACCATTACAATGAATACAACTTTATTGCTCTACAATTCAATCCACTTTGATCTTAGTAAAACTAAATTTTTGAAAATGATTGTCATTCATAAGAGTACACTTGTGAGTTATTAATCCAGCCCAGCTAAAAAGTTGTTCAACAACTACACTAGCAGAAAGTGGATTATTCAGTCTCATAAAAAGTTCCTTTAAATCAGTGCAGGTTGCAATATTACAAAATATTTAAAAAAACCCCAAAATAAAATGATACCTTTTTTATTGGACTAACTTTTGATTAGCTTTCAAAGGCAATACCTTCTTCTTCATTATCTTTGAAAGCTAATCAAAAATATATTAAGTTAATCCAATAAAAAAAGTATCATCTTATTTTCTTTTCTATATTTTGTTTTATTTCTATTTTATTACCATTTTATATATAGCAATTCCATATGCCTTTTAGCAACAAACCCCTCACCATTACATAATAACATAGCAACGTAAATGGCATCAGATAAAATCCAATATGGTCCATCCACTTTATATAGTTTATTTTCATAGATGTGGTAATTTTATTCAGGCATACCTGGTGTAAGCCTGTTTTCAGGTGCTTGTAAGACAGCTTTATAAAGATAAGTAGATGCCCAATTGTCTTTAGAAAAAACTAGTGTAAATGGCAGAAATCACACCTACATTGCAGGCATGGACATTTACACCTACCCTGGAAAATGTGTCCATTTATTGAAAGCATGCAGTATGATTTCACTGGAATGAGCATGAGGTTTGGGAAAGAATGTTGGCAGAATGATTCACTGGTTAAGATGGAACTCTGGCACTACCTTAGGAATGAACTTAAGATGCCTGCACGAACTACTCTGTTGTGATGAAATTTTGTGTAAGGTGAATCAGCCATTAGCGTCTATAGCTCAATGACAGTATGGGCTGAAGTGACCACCACCAAGAATAAAACCTCCCAAGTTAAAAACTTTAGGTGGCAGCTCTCACTCTGCCTTCGCGCTCCAAATGCGATATTAAAACAGCTGAATAGCACCAAACCCCGCATAACAACGTGGAGCGGCTTATGGACCACTTTGTGACCCGCGAAACACGAGCAGCGCCCAGCAGGGCATAAAAAAAGGTGTTGACCATCCACGCGGCCCAGGAAAATCCAAGATGGCGACGGATGCACTCCAGGAACCACCTCCGCAGTTTCATCTGCTCCAACTGCAGCAAATAACCGATGCGGTTAAATCCGCGCTTGAACCGCAACTCCTAAAACTATCGGAGCAACTGGCAGCGGTGGAAATGCAGTTGGGAGAAACCACGCGCCGAACTGGCGAGTTGGAGGTTCGTGTATCCGAACTGGAGGACTCTGCGACGGGCAGAAAAATCTCTATGCAGGACTTAAAAAAGAGCTGAAATTACAAAGGGACCATCTAGATGACTTGGAAAATCGATCCAGGAGATCCAACCTGCGTATAACTGGCATCCCGGAGTCGGTGTTGGATCGTCCTTGTCCATGCAGCTGGAAAACTGGTTAAAGCTGGAATTTGCTTTATCAGACAGCGCGGGGGCTTTATGCTTAGAAAGGGCACATAGACTGGGATGCAAGATCAATGCCAACAATAGACCGAGAGCGGTAATAATCAAGGTACACAATTTCATTCATAAAGAAGAAATCTTGAGAGGAGCAAGGGCAAAATGGGACACTTTAACATTTGATGGCGCAGGAGTAAAAATCTTCCAGGATTACTCTGTTGCGCTGCAGGCGTGCAGGAAGGCGTTTGCCCCGCTATGTCAACATTTGCCCAGAAAAAACAAAGATTCATGCTCCTTTACCCGGCTCAACTAAAGGTCCTCATGGAGGGTGGTTGGAAAACGTTCCACTCCCCAGAAGACGCCCAGGACCAGCTACAAGGTACACAATCGCCAAACCCAAGTCAGAATGGCTGATGGAGCTCGGACTCACACAAACGAACACTGAAACAGCTGGTGGAGGCAGCAGTATTGACAGGCTGTGAGAACTGCTCCATCTTTATGTGGCAGGGTAATGTTACAGTTAAGAAACAGTTTATGTAGAGTAAATGTTAACTAGAGAACTTTAATGTGGTCTGAATGGTTGTGCATGTATGGGGTTGATGCGAAGGGAGCGGGGCTGTGAGTGGGGGATCCCATACCACTACGTGACTAGCACTCTCTCTGCAGCGATGCTGTGGATAGAGACTGTGTGGATTAGGGGAGGGAATGAGGAAGGGAGGGAGAGGGGGGTAGGGGGGGGGGAGGAAAGGGAAGGGCGGGTGGGACAAGCATGGGTACAGATAAGCATAAGGAAGGAGCGCATGGGAGCACAGAAAATATGGTGGGGGAGCTCTGGAGCCCAGTGAATAAACGAAGATACTCCTGGAGAAGGCTGGGCCCAGGAGTGTAATAGTCCGACGAGACAGCCCAATAGGAACCTCAGTCACAACACATGAAAGGTAAAACTGAATTAAAAATCATATCTTGGAATGTAGCGGGAATTACGTCCCCCATAAAATGGCATAAGATATTATCCCAATTGAAGGCATGGTGCGGACATCGCGTGCCTCCAGGAAACAAACTTTCAGATAAGGAGCACGCGAAACTCTGCCAACAATGGGTGGGCGAAAGCTATTACTCTTCCTCGGGAATCGGAGTGGTGGAGTGGCTATTCTTTTAAAAAAAGGCCTGCCCTGCCAAGCCAAGCTAGTGTATGGAGACTCCGATGGGGCATAGTATTGCTTCAACTAAATTACCAGGGAACAAAATTCTATTTATGCACCGTGTATGGGCCAAACTCATTTCCCCCTCTTTCTTCCAGCGCTGGGCCTACAATACACAGATGTGCCGTGGGTATGGGTGGGGGATTTCAACCAAGTCATGGAGCCAACCCTGGATAGGTCTTCCCCACGTGCAGTGGCGGCGGTGGGTGGTGGGAGAGGCCTGCCAGCCTTATGCAAATCTTTAGCCTTAGTTGATCCGTGGCGACTATTGCACCCTGAGAGCAAGGATTATACTCATCAATCTAAGGTCCACCAAACGTGGTCACGAATCGATTACATATTGCTATCCCAATCTTGGTTCTTCAGAGTGCATAGGGCCTTTATAGGCCCTACTGAGATCTCCGATCACTCCCTGATAGGAATAGAATTAAATATAGGGACTAGGAGGGAAGCTTCTAGATTATGGCGATTTCCTTCGCACTTATCAGGATAAGAAATTTGTGGATCATGTGAAGGCCCGCTGGCAGTTCTATGTTGACACGAATGCGCCCTCTTGCGCCTCACCAACTGTATTTTGGGAGGCCTCTAAGGCTGTTGTCCGCGGAGAGATAATTGCATACATGAGTGCGCGAGCAAAGAAACTGGCAGCGGGCATTTTACAGTTAGAGTCAGCTTATAGGGTGGCAAAAAGATTGCATATAGCTAACCCCAATAGAGAAAACCAAGAGAAAGTGACGTCAGCATTGGTGGCGTTAAACTCGATGATTCATGAGAAATAAAGGGCTACTATTTGCCAGGCACCTAAATTTTCAACGTTTTGGAAACAAAACAGGGAGACTCCTGGCACAGGTAGCTAGAGCAAAAACACAAAGAAATTTATTTCAAATCAAACTAGGTGGGGCCACGGCTCTCCCGACCCGAGGAAATAGCAAAGGCATTCAAAGATTACTTTCAGGAAGTGTATTAATAAGGGAGAAACCCAAGGCCCATTGATAGAAGATTATTTAGAAGATGCGGCCATGCCGCGCCTGGAACAGAAAGTGATAGAACAAATGTCTCTCCCATTAGAGCGCAGGAACTACAAAAGGTAATAAAATCCCTACCACTCCGATCGACCCCTGGACCAGACGGGTTTCCTAGCGAATACTACAAAATTCTGGGTCACGATTTGGTGGGACCCCTAATCTCATACTATGAAGAGGTGGTGGGGCGTGGGAGTTTTTCCCTGAGAGAAAATGAAGCGCTAATTGCTCTTATTCCAAAGCCCGGAAACCGCAAGACCAATTGGAATCCTACAGACCAATATCATTACTCAATGTTGATGTTAAGATTTTGGCAAGGATATTGGCAGATAGGCTAGCGCAACATCTACCGTCTTTAATTGGTGACCATCAGGTCGGCTTCGTCAGAGGCCGTCAAGCTACGGTAAATGTGCGGAAAGTCCTCCTGTCCATAGCGCATAGTCAGAAACAAAAAACCCGCTATTATTAGTGAGTCTCGATGCTGAAAAAGCATTCGATAAAGTGCAGTGGAATTATCTTTTCGGGTGTTGCGCTGGGTGGGACTGGAGGGCTGGTTCATGGAGGCTGTAGCGGCGTTGTACTCTAATCCCACGGCCAGCATAATGACAAACGGGACCCAATCAGCAGCATTCACATTGCAACGGGGAACTAGACAGGGCTGCCCACTATCCCCTCTTGTTCCTATTGTACTTAGAACCCTTACTACGGACCATCACAAGAGACCCAGATATAGGGGGCCTTTCTATGCCCGCACAGGAGGTCAAAATATTAGCATTTGCGGATGATATATTTTTGACTTTAACTAACCCTGAAACATCGGTGCAGCATCTGCTGGGGGCCCTGGACGAATTTGGGTTTCTTACGGGATTTTCCCTGAATTTCCAAAAGTCAGTAGCCCTTCCAACACAGGAGGAGATCAGGACAAAGTGGACAGGCAAATTTCCCTTTCAATGGGAGACAACCAGGCTCAAATATTTGGGGGTTTATATCCCCATAGACCTATCGGAGCTCTATGCACTTAATATGGTACCCCTAAAGCAACAGACCACGAAAATGTTACAAAGATGGCAGGCACTCCCGATCTCACTATTGGGTCGCATTGCGCTTTACAACATGGTCCTTTTCCCCAAGTGGACATACGTGTTGCAAATGCTCCCGCTACTCCTACGTCCCGGAGAGGGAAAGTGGCTCCGAAAAAATTAAATTATTTCTTATGGCAGGGGAAGAGGGCCCGCATACCACTTCCCAAAGTAATGTTACCCCAAAATAGGGGGGATTGGGGCTTCTGGACCTTAAATTGTTTGCCTTCGCTAGTAATACACGGCACATATCAGTTTGCAGGTCCCACTACTTTACTTGCACAGACACACAGATTGCTTTACTGGGAAATACCCATTTTGCATGGTGGTTACATGCCCCATCGGTGGACTTGACCCAGTTGGGACAGCTGCGATATGTTCTGTCCCCGCTGCGCACACCTGGAGGAGACTCTGTCGCTTCGGTCGTTGAGTCCTTCAGTCTCGGGATTGTTGCCATTAGTGGAAATTTGGCATTCCCGGCAGGGAGTACTTCACCTGCCTTTCGGAGGTGGAGCGCGGCAGGGATAAAATATCTGTTTCAGGTGGTGAATGACCAAGGGGGAATAAAATCACTCAAGGAGCTGAGGGAAGTGTATGGGGCGAATGTGAATGATTGGTTTGCGTATGCACAGTTGAAGCATTATGTAGCCTCGTTACCGGCAGACTCTTTGAGTGTGGACTCTTGGGACAAAGTTCATGAAATGCTTGGACTAGACGCACAATTGAAAGTACCACTTAGTTATTTCCACGCAACTTGAGAGATGCATGGAGACCCTGATTACAAGGAGGTGTCCGTGGCTTGGAGTGCGGACTGCACTTAAACATTCAACCAGAGCAGATTGGGGAATGCCTAAAGCAATGTACAAAATGACGGCAAACGCGGCTTGGTGGGAAATGCAGTACAAATTCCTACTTCGATTGCATATTTCTCCTTACAGAGCATATAGAGCAACACTGCGAGAAACACTCTTGTCCTAAATGTAAAGGTGCTAAGGCCCACTTGGGGCACATGTATTGGAACTGCGTTCGAATAAAAATCTTTTGGACAGAGTTACATGGCCACGTGACACAGATCTGGAACTCATCTTGGAAGCAGTCGCCAAGACAGCTGTTCGATGTATTCGGGCCTCCAGAAAAGGAGTGCAATTTTTTAACACCTGGGCCCCTTTTTGCGGACTCCCTCACTCCAGTAGCAAAAAGTAAAATATTGAATTGTTGGACTCATGCTTGATAGAGAAGGGTTGGTAAGGAAGGGAGAGGTGGTGGGGGGGGGGGGGGGGGGGGGGGGGGGAAAGGGAAGGGGAATAGGGTAGGAGGGAATAAAAGGAAAAGGCAAGACGAACAATGTGTTCTATAAGATATGTAACTTGAATCAATATTGTAAGTTGTTGATGTTTGGATTGCAATAAACACGATTTATACAAAAAAAAAATCAAGAAGAAAGCTCCCAATAAGAAGCATAAATAATTTGCTTAAAAATTGCATTTTTACTATCTTCAGTAAAATACCGTTCTGACCTATTTGGCTTTATGTTATGGAGTCATGGCTACCAATCAAAGAACGTATTATTTTCAAAATCTGCACCATGGTTCACAAAATTATCTACGGCGAAGCCCCGGGATACATGACAGACCTCATTGATCTATCAACCAGAAACACATCCAGTTCAACACGAACTTACCTAAATATCCACTACCCAAGCTGCAAAGGACTTAAAAACAAATCAACCTATGCATCCAGCTTTTCCTACTTGAGCATACAACTGTGGAACGCATTACCAAAAACGGTGAAAACAACGTATGACAACCTAAGCTTCCGGAAAGCGCTAAAAACTAACCTGTTCAAAAAGGCATACCCTACTAAACCATAAATGCCTGAACCCGGCAACACAACGAAACCAAAACACGTAATGGCTTTACAAACTCTCCCGTTCGACGATTCCCAATGTGCTGTTCCAATGATCCTTATTCTACCACAACATCACATTGTATCTGTCGTACCGATGCCGGCGTATGCCTCTACTGTACTATGTAAGACACAATGAACCTGCAAATAGGCGGGAAAATGTGGGATACAAATGTAACAAATAAAATAAATAAATAAATAAATAAATAAAGGAGAATGGTGGTAGCAGTGTATGCGGACTTGTTTAGGCCAGGTTTTCCGTACCACAAGCCAATTGGGAATGCTCCAAAAGTCGTGTACACAGTCCTCTGTGGAAGGGTGGAGGAAGGAGCTCCAGTCAAGAACTGCAATGCCTAGTGTCTAGATTTAGCCACTAGGCCACTAGGATTTAGCCTTAATTTGCTGGTATTTGCAAATTAGGCTCATGACTACCAGATCCTAGCCCCTGCTCTGACTGAGCTACAAGACCATAAGGAGCAGAAAGGAAAACTGTCATGGCACTCCCAGCCCCTGAATAAGATGATGTAAACTAACCAGAATTTTGCAATGAGAAGAAAAACCAGATGAAATGGAAAAACTGGGAAATAAATAATTGTCTTCTAGTTGCAGAATAGTGCATGTTGTTATACATAGGTGTTTGCTGGGGAATTTGCAAGCCATTATTGCAGGTAAAAATGGAGTTCTGAGCTGTCTGCCTTATATGAGAAAGACATCTTGCATTCACCTTTACCCACTGTAGAGGGATGCACTCCTAGAATCAGAATACACACACTTTAATCAGAAAAAATATCTGAAAGTGTAAACATATGTGGGACCTCTTTCCTGAAATTTTAAATGAAAGAACATGCAAACCACTTCCATTTGAAACCAAAATGCCACCTAATGGAGTCACTTCTAGAAGCCATAAGAATCTACAATACATTATGAAGCAATAGTTACTTCTCAACATCCAAACTAAGGGAGAGGGATGCAACCTGGTTCCTTAAACTTGTGACTAATGCTGGGGAATACCCCAATCTGGAAGGACTTCCAATGGCCATATCTTGAAGGAGAGGAAACCAGACTTGCATCAGCCAGTATTGGGCTATGAGGACTGTAGTACCTTAGTCCTGTCTAAATTTTAAGAGTCTTCGCTAACAGCAGTATTGGAGAAAGTATTCAAGGCTAGCTTGCTACAAGTCCTTTTCCTGGAGCAGATCTGGAGATACTTTTCTATTCTGGGGAGTTGCAAAAAATCCACCATGCGTGTGCCCCACTCACCAAAGATCATTCCCAGAGTCCAGAAACTGCTTGTGGGTTAGAAGGGTATGGCTCAGCTTGTGTGCCAGGATACTGTCTTTCCCTGTCAGATATGTGGCCCAAGAATCATCTCTTAGGTCAGTTCCATATTCTGTCACTCTCCCAAAACTTGGGTATCTGGTTAGCTAACAATTCATCCTAGTCCAGATGGACAACCAATCTCTGAAAGCCATCAGAACATCCCACACTACCTTGAGCTCTAGGAAGTTGATGTAACCTTTCCTGAGCAAACCATCTACAAGATATCCCTAACCAGTTTGGTTGCATCTTTACCGAGAACAATGTCTATGGGGAAATTTGGAAGTAAATTCCTTCACCATATTGAATTGATCCATCCAACAGGACAGTAAATCTCAGAGAGTTCTGAAGATATAGACCATATCTAACCGGGTAGTTACCACAGAGAGCATAAGGCCTATCAAGCCTGTCTCATCTTGAGACATGTGTAACCTCTAGTGGTAATACCACGAGTCTACTACTACAGGTTACCATTCTGAACCTGGAGCTGCAAGGGCAGAAGTGACCTTGGATCGCTCCTGCCCATCCTACCCTCCTAGACTACTAGAGCATCCTGATAACCTCTGATATTCAGCCCACTACCTGGTTAGCTAACCAGATAGCAGGTTGAAAATCACATCTATGCAGTTAACTGCCCAGTCTGTGGCAGTCAGAGAGGATACTCAGCAACACTATCCAGGTAGCAATTAAAATGCAATTAAATTGACTCCAAACTGTCCTTTGATCCTCAGGTCACACAAGTTGTAAAACTGGGCTTCCTTGCTTTAGGAAAACTTTGATCTGGAGACATGTTCCATATTTGGTGAGCCTGCGCACACGCCCAGACATACTGGGCTGCGCTTTTGAAATTTTTGTTTGAGGTCACTGGGGTGACCTACCCAATGAAGATGGACTATTGTTTGCTACACTTTAAGCCTAAATGAGTCCAAAACCCAATACATCAGTTTGCTGGACAATTGTTTGTAGCAGGCAAACTGGTGTTGGCAGCGGCTTGGAAACAACCGTCACTGCCGGGCCTTCAGAGAGTCTTGCAGAAATTGGACTATATCTGCCTCATGTCAAAACTTACAGCACTACGGACTGGTCGTCTAGTGCAGTATCAAAAGATTTGGAAGCTTTATGAACAATGGTTATCCTCCCAGCACAATACAGGATAGTAAAGTATATGATAATGAGTGGGCTAAAGCGATGGGGGAGGGGGGGAGGGGGGTTCTTGCAAAGAAAGAGTGGAACTAGTAATGTGAAACAGGTCTGGAAATTTGATTAGCAATATGGTTGTATTAGAAATGTTCTACGCTCTGATATGTTTATATATGAAAATAATAAAATAAATGGTTAAAAAAAAAAAAAAGGAAAATTTTGATCTGTCTGTAGCTACTTTGATCCCCTATCACTACATACACTAACCCATGCATTTTTGTTCTCCTGCCTCGATTACTGTAATCTCATTTATTGTGGTATCTAAAACTTATCCCTTCATAAGCTTCAAACCCTCCAATATTCAGCAGCTCAAAAGCGCATGGCTCGGGATAAGGTATCTTTCAAAGATATCACCAAAACAGGGAAGATAGGGTATCCTGATAGTGAGGTTGCAAGAGAGACCTTAAAAAAAAATAAACAAACAGACAAAAGATTGCAAATTAATACTGTCAAGTACTGAGCATGATGTAAATAGGAACAAACAACATAGTTTGAAATGTCTATATGAGAATGCCAGGAGCCTAAGAAATAAGATGGGAGAGTTAGAATATATTGCAATAAATGAAAAATTAGATATAATAGGCATCTCTGAGACCTGGTGGAAGGAGGATAACCAGTGGGACACTGTCATACCGGGGTACAAATTATATCGTAGTGATAGGGTGGATCGAATTGGTGGAGGGGTAGCATTGTATATTAACAAGAGCCTTGAATCGAATAGATTGAAAATTCTGCAGGAAACAAATCACTTCTTGGAATCACTATGGATTGCAATTCCATGTGTAAAGGAGAAAAGGATAGTAATAGGAGTGTACTACCGTCCGCCTGGCCAGGATGAACAGATGGATGCAGAAATGTTAAAGGAAATTAGGGATGCAAACTAACTGGGCAACACAATAATAATGGGTGATTTCGATTACCCCGATATTGACTGGGTGAATGTAACATCGGGGCACACTATGGAGGTAAAATTCCTTGATGAAATCAAGGACTGCTTTATGGAGCAGCTGGTACAGGAGCCAACAAGAGAACCTAGTCCTTAGTGGAGCGCATGATCTCGTGCGGGAGGTAATGGTGCTGGGGCCGCTTAATAACAGTGATCATAATATGATCAGATTTGATATTAGCTTTGAAGTATACATAGGAAATCAAATACGTTAGCGTTTAACCTTAAAAAAGAAGACTATGATAAAATAAGAAGAACAGTGAAAAAAAAAAAAAACTTGGAGCGGCTGCGAGGGTCAAAAATTTACATCAGGCGTGGATGCTGTTCAAAAACACCATCCTGGAAGCCCAGGCCAAATATATTCTGTGTATTAAAAAGGAGGACGGAAGACCAAACGCAGCTGGCGTGGTTAAAAAGTGAGGTGAAGGAAGCTATTAGAGCTAAAAAAAAAAATCCTTCAGAAAATGGAAGAAGGAACCAACTGAAAATAATAAGAAACAACATAAGGAATGTCCAGTCAAGTGCAAAGCGCTGATAAGGAAGACAAAGAGGGACTTCGAAAAAAAGATTGCATTGGCGGCCAAAACACATAGTAAAAGTTTTTTTAGGTATATTAAAAGCCGGAAGCCGGCAAAAGAATCGGTTGGACCACTAGATGACCGAGGAGTAAAAGGGGCGATCGGGGAAGACAAAGCTGTAGTGGAGAGATTAAATGAATTCTTTGCTTCAGTCTTCACCGAGGAAGATTTGGGTGGGATACCGGTGCCGGAAATGGTATTCGAAGCTGACGAGTCGGAGAAACAATGAATTCTCTGCAAACCTGGAGGATGAAATGGGGCAGTTCTAGAAATTGAAGAGTAGCAAATCTCCTGGGCCGGATGGTATTCATCCCAGAGTATTCATAGAACTGAAAAATGAACTTGTGGAGCTATTGTTAGTAATATTTAATTTATCTTTAAAATCGAGCGTGGTACCGGAAGATTGGAGGGAGGTCCAATGTAACGCTGATTTAAAAAAAAAAAAAAAAGGTTCCAGAGGAGATCCGGGAAATTATAGACCAGTGAGTCTGACGTTGATGCCGGGCAAAATGGTAGAGTATTATAAAGAACAAAATTACAGAGTATATTCAAAAGCATGGATTAATGAGACAAAGTCAACATGGATTTAGTGAAGGGAAATCTTGCTTCACCAATTTACTACATTTCTTTGAAGGGGTGAACAAACATGTGGATAAAGGTGAGCCGGTTGATATTGTGTATCTGGATTTTCAGAAGGTGTTTGACAAAGTACCTCATGAAAGACTCCAGATGAAACTGGAGAGTCATAGGATAGGAGGTAGGGTTCTATTGTGGACTAAAAACTGGTTAAAAGAAAACAGAGAGGGTCACATGTCGTCGTGCTGAGAGAGCAGACGCAAGTGGGAGAAGCTCCCAGTTCAGATCGCCGAAACCCACCCTTCTAGGCTACATTGAGCGGACCAAAAATGGACAGTATTAAGCACACCCTCTTAAGAACCTTTTGCGAAAATAGTGAGGTGGTTTGCCAGCATTTATGACTACAAAAACGGCTCGCAGGGAAAAGGAGAAGCTAGCGAGGTACGACTCCAAGATGGCGACGGGAGGCCCCTCCTCGGTCAGCTCCGCGTGGGTGTCCGCAATTGTCACAGAAGTAACACATGCCATCGATGCCTCATTTGACAAAAAAAATGCAGGTACTGTCCGCTAAATTGGACAGTGTTGACGGGAACTTGGAAGCTCTGAAAGGGGAGTTCTTGGCTTACTGCCAACGCGTCTCTGACCTGGAAGATCGGGTACAGCAGTTAACAACCCTGATGGCTGCTTTACAAGATAAAGTGAAAGCCCTTGAGGATAAATCTGACAATATGGAAAATCGCTACCGAAGGGGGAATCTTGAGAAAGTTCCTGGAGTTATGGATAATATCTGCACTGAGGATGCAACCGGCAATGGGACCCGTGCGGATAGAGTGGGAGCATAGGCTGGGACCTAAAAGATCAACAGAGGAGCATCCACGTGTGGTAATATGCAAGATCCTGAACTATGCACATAAATTGGAGATCTTGAGAGAGATAAAAGCGAAAGGACACTTAAAGTACGAGAATAAAACAGTTTTGTGCTTTCAGGATTTCTCGGCCCGGGTCTCAAGTTTCAGAAAGGCTTATGCACCAATCTGCACGGAACTCCATCGACGTCATATACAATTTGCTCTGCTTTATCCAGTGTGTCTCAAGGTTTTTACAGAAGGAAAAGCTCAATTTTTTGAATCTTCTGAGTCGGCTAAAGCCTTTCTGCAGGGCATGCCCAACTCAGCGAGCACCTAAGACACAGAGGGATGAGAGCAGATGGGCCATACGGGCGATATTGCTGATGACTGTCGTGGGACACAAGGACGAAGTTTTACAAAAGAACGGATCTAGTTATGGACTGGCTCAAAATTGAACTTTGGATCCCAGATGATGACGTTTGCCCTGGATGTGTGGGACATGGAGCACCGGTTTGTGTGTTGGGGATGATTGGAACGTTCTGGAACCATCATGGAGGATTAACAACAACTGTTATATTAAAAGATGTTCAGGATGATTTATTTTGTTGGGGAGTATGTATGAGAATCAAGAGATTGAGGAAGGGTATAAGGGTGGTGGGTTTGAATATGGGCATATTTTTCTGCCTTGAGAATGGACTTGTTTGAAAATGATGTGGGGACAGGGGGGGCCCCGTTAAGAGTTTCGCCTGGTGGATAAAGCATTGTCTTTTTTCTTAGCTTAGCTGCTATGTGGAAGGGGTTGGCTAGAGAAAGGTCAGATATTCTTATTTTTATATACTGAGGTTTAAACAGAATTGGGAATAAGGTTGACGGTTGAAGAAGTATGAGCATGAGGGAATCTGTGAGGGTGACGGAAGGCGGGGTGGGTAGGGGGGAGGAGCAGGCGGGTGGGAGAGGGTCTGGCTGTAAATATGGGAGAGATTGGAGTGCTTGATTGTGTGCGTGAGTGTGGGGATATTTGACTGTTAGGATTCGGTATGACTGGTGAGGGTGAGTAGGGGTTGGAATGGAATGATGAATAAAGGTTAGAGATTTGAATTTTGATAAGGGCTGGTCTATATATATATATAGGTTCGGGGTTTATATGAACTCTATCTGATATCCTGAAATGACAATGTTAACAAATCTATGTAAGCCACATTGAGCCTGCAAATAGGTGCAATAAATAAATAAATGCAATAAATAAATAAATAAGCCTTATGTTACAATCTACTGATACCATGGTAGAAATATTGTTATTTGGGTGATGTGTGTTTTCCTTTTCTGGGTTATAAAGCAGAAAATATGAATATATATGTTTTTGGCACACTTTGGGATTTTGAATCAGGAGGGTGGGGGAGGTGTTCTGGGAGGGGGAGTTTCCCACATGGACCGTTGTCCATCGAGTGTGTTGGGCAGTTTAGGGTAAAAGGGGATAGGGAAGGGTATATGCAGGTGAGGGCGGGAATTGGGTTTTGTATGGGGGGGGTTCTGTTTTTGGGGCAGGGTGATTAGATGGGGGAATCAGGGGGAAGTTTATTTTTATTGTTATTTTTTTGTTTCGAGCGGGGGTCAGATTGGCGCAACTGGGCAATCTCTGGTAATCTGGGGAGAAGGGGTTGGGGGGCCGCTTGCTGGGACGGCACCCTAACAACTATAAGCAAATGGGTCTTGCATTTTTGTATACTGGCTAGGACAAATTGAAAGGGGTTAAACTGATTTCTTGGAATGTTAATGGAGTTTCTTCACCAATTAAAAAGCAAAAAATCTTGCAAACTCTAAAATCGCCATAAGGCTGTTGTGTTTCTGCAGGAAACTCACCTTTCGGCTGCTGAGCATTTGAAGTTCAAATGATGGGTGGGTCAGATTGTAGACTTACCGGCTTTGAATCACAGATCTGGACTCCTGGTGCTGGTTCGGAGGGGACTAGATTTAGTAATACATCAGACATGGAGGGATCCTCGGGGTAGGTTTTTTGATACTTAAGGTGTTTCTGCACAAAAAGCCTTTATTATTATGTAATGTATATGGACCCAATGTGTATGATTATAAATGGGTACGGGGTTTGATACGCAAAGTAGCAGACATGTTGGACATGCCAATTGTCATGGGAGGTGACTAATATGGTCCATAAGCGCTCGCTGGATAGATCTACAGAGATTATGAAGGGGGGTGGTATAAGGAATCCCATTGTTATGTTCGGGGTTGGAGCTTCTGGATGTTTGGAGAATTATACATCCTTCAGATCGAGATTACACCCATTTCTCAAGGGCCCACGGTTTCCAATCTAGAATTGATTATTGGCTTCTTTCCACTGGTTTGTTTTCACAGGTCTTGGAGGCAGGGATAGGTCCTTATGGTGTTTCAGATCATGCTTTTGTGTGGTGTTCCTTGGAGTATGGGGACTCTGCAAACCAACAATTTGTCTGGCGTTTCCCTCAGAAGCTGTATTGGGACCCTTTATTAAAGGAACACCTATTGAAAAAATGGGCGGAATATCAGTTTCATAATGAGGAGTTTAGGCAGCAACCGATTTTGTATTGGGAGGCTGCTAAAGCTGTACTACGTGGGGAAATATTGGCGTATTCTTCCTTTAAGAAGAAATCTAGAGACAGGGCGATCTTACGGTTAGAGAAACAGATAGCTAAAATTAGAGTTCAGTATGGGAGGAGTCAGACGGCTCAGATCCAGGGCTCTTTGATTGCAATTCAGACAACTTTAAATGAGTTTTCTTCTGCATGAGAGGGCAATGAAATCGGTGAAATATTATAAATATCAGCTCTTTTTACATGGGAACAAAGCTGGAAAGCTCATGTCTAATTTGATAAAGCAGGCCGGGGGATCGCGTATTATTACTCAAATAGAGAGGGATGATGGAGTGTTAGTACGTACTGATCGGGAAATAGCAGCAGTATTTAGTCAATATTATCAAAAGTTGTATGGAGACCCGCAGGAGATGCCTATGGATGGAGGACTTATATTTAGAAATCTGGACTTGCCAAAGTTGGACAAAAGGGAAGTAAACAAACTCAATAGTGTCATAACGACAGAGGAGGTGACCCTGATAATTCAACAGAGTGCACGGTTTAAAGTTCCAGGTCCAGATGGCTTTAGAGCTGAATTCTATAAGCTACTGTCCCTTTCCATTCTCTCAACTTTACAATCGTACTTTACGCAGTTTGTGGGGGGAGGAACCCTTCCGCAGTCACTCCAGTTGGCTCAATACTGCTGTTGTTGAAACCGGAAGAGACCCGGAGAAGCCTTCCTCGTATAGGCCGAGGAAACTAAATTATTTGGAGAGATCTTGGCCAATTGGTTGTCTAGGGTGCTTCCGAAGTTGATCTCGGAACAACAAGTATGGTTTGTTGCTGGGCGCACAGTATCACATAACTTGCGAAAACTCTTGATCTCCATGGAACAGATGGAGAAGATAGCTGAACCATCCTTGTTAGTAAGCTTTGATGCGGAGAAAGCATTTGATCGAGTGTATTGGGAGTTTCTTTTCACGGTTATTTATTTATTTATTACATTTGTACCCCGCGCTTTCCCACTCAAAGCAGGTTCAATGCGACAAGTATTGGTGGAGAGAAATAAGTTGAGTATTATCAGAGTAATAAAATAAATAAGAATGAAGAAATGCAGGGATGAGGGGAGTAGGAGAAGTATGAGCAAGGGTGAGCAATTGGAGGGGTAGATGAGGCGGAGGGGGATGAGCAAGAGTGAAGGGAGTAGGAGAGGTGTGAGTAAGGGTAGGTGAGCATTGGGGGAGGGGTTGATGAGGCAAAAGGGGATAGAACAAGGGATAAGCAGGGGAAAAAGTGGCATGAGATGTAGTCTAGGTCATTGTCATTGTCTCCTGGATATGTGATGAATAGATGGGTTTGTGGGAATTAATCTGCATCGTTTGGGTAGGCTTGCCTGAACAGATGGGTTTTTAGTGATTTCCGAAAGGGCAGATGGTCACTGAGTGATAAAATTGGTCTGGGGAGGGCATTCCAGAGTTGGCTGCCTAAGAAGGAGAAGTTGGATCCATAATAGGTTTTGTACTCGAGTCCTTTGCAATTGGGGTAGTGTATGTTGAGGTAAGTTTGTGAGGTTGTAGACATGTTCCTGGTGGGGAGGTCGATCAGGTCGAGCATATAGCCTGAAGATTCACCGTGGATAATCTTGTGGAGTAGTGTGTGGACTTTGAAATTGATTTGTTCTATGATAGGGAGCCAATGAAGATTTTTCGAAGAGGTGTTGCACTTTCAAATCGTGGTTTGCCAAAAATGAGTCTAGCTGCTGTATTATGGGCAGTCTGAAGTTTTTTTCAGGATGTGGTTCTTGCAGCCTAAGAAAATACTGTTTGCAGTAGTTGGTGTGGGTAAGTACTGTGGATTGCACCAAGTTCCAGAATGTTTTCATGGGGAGATATGGTTTTACGCCTTTCAGTATCCACATCATGTTGAACATTTTCTTTGTAGTGGATTTTGCGTGATCTTTGAGCGAGAGATGGTTATCTAATGTCACTCCAAGGATTTTTAAGTTGTCAGATATGGGGATTGTGGTTGCCAGAGATGTTAAGGTTGTAGGGAGGGGCGCGGAGTGCTGGGATGAGAGGATTAGGCATTGCGTTTTTTCTTTGTCATTTTCACCATAAAGGCGTTGGCCCAAGTGGTTAAGATGTGCATGCCCAAGGATATTTTGTCGGAAATTTCAGTTAGATTAGATTTGAAGGGAATAAATATGGTGACGTCATCAGCATATATGAAAGGGTTGAGACCATGTCTGAATAGAGCTTTTGCTAGTGGGATCATCATAAGATTGAAAAGGATCGGGGATAGAGGGGAACCTTGAGGTACACCGCAGTTTGGTGACCAGGGAGATGAAATAGTTGAGGTTGATTTGACTTGGTAAGATCTTGAAGTGGTGAAGCCTTTTATCCAATTAATGATGTTTCCGCCGATTCCAAGTTTATCCAGTAGTTTGGTTAGGATATTGTGATTTACCATATCGAATGCACTGGATAAATCGAATTCTAAGAGGAGGATGTTGTTTCCAAGTGAAATTTCCTGTTTGAATTTAGATATTAGGGTGAGTAGGACAGTTTCTGTACTGTGGGCTAAACGGAAACCCGATTGTGATTCATGTAGAATGGAGAATTTTTGTATAAAGTTGTTTAGTTCGGAGGTCACCCTGTTTTCCAATAATTTAATTAGCAAAGGGATGGATGCGACTGGACGATAGTTGGTGACATCACTCGCTGGTTTCTTGGGGGTTTTCGGTATTGGTGTAAGTAGTATATTCTCACTATAATAAACTTGGGTTCAAAATAATTTATCTTTTTTTATATATGCACTTTAAAATGCTATAAATATTATAAAGTGTTTTAAATGTGCTCAGACCATACCGTTTACACCCATTATATCCCCAAGAGGAATATGTGGTGGTGTCACAATGGAACCATCATTGCACGTACGATGTTCCGCCTCCTAATATTTGTGTATGTACATACAGCTGAGCCCAGTAGATCTTTATCACCAGTGTATGCATATATCTATAATAAATATGTATAGGTCATAAACTACTCACATTAAATACTGTTAAGCTTGAGCTCAAACCTCCGCCCATACATTATGGTGCATTCCATATTACCCTCCGATACATAGATAATAGAACATACAATACAACATTTGTTTGAACCTAAAGGAGGTATACGTTAATTCATGACACACTGATCTCACTTCCCCCACATATCTTACATAAACCAACCCACAATGCGATATACACATATATTCACACAGTTATTTCACTTCCCTTGTGGTATATTGTGCTCGTGCTTCATTAAAATCACATTATCATTCATCCATTCCAATCTTGCCATCACAATAACTGCTCCCTTTAACTCTGACCGAGTTTCAAAAGTCTTCATTAGAAAGGGAAAAATGCTAATCCTTTAAACCATTTTACAGGCATCATAAATCCCCTGGGTGGGATTGCCTCTGGAACCCTTCCACACTCCACCGGCTCTCGGGAGGGAGGTCTTTCAGTTTCCGGTTTACATAAAGCATTGCAGTTGAACTCCCAAGCCAGGACATATGATATTCTTACAGCTAGGTGGGATCGGGACTTAGGGAGGTCAAGTATTGTTATTCAACCTCTAAAGCTGATTAAGCGGATCCCAGAAATTTCGGTAAGCATTGAGTTGAGGGAATGTCAATTTCGAACTCCACATAGGGCATATTTTACACAAGATCGATTGTTCAAAATAGGGGCGGCAGAAACCTCGGTATGTCAGGGTCGAATTCCTTTTTTCATTCCTTTTGGGAATGTCGGAGGGTGAGGGCATTCTGGAGAGCTGTTTTAAATTATCTGGGGAGATTGTTAGGTTGTGACCTACCGCTTTCTCCGGCAGCTGTACTGTTGGATAATTATGAACTCTTTCGCATTCGAAATCAATCACATATTTTGTTTCTTAGGAAGGTGGGGGTGTTGGGAAGAAAGTGATCTTGGGGGTCTGGGTTGATGAGGAGGCGCCCTCTTTTTGGACATGGAGAAATCGCTTGCATGCCCTGATGCTCCTAGAGCACCAGTATGCTAGACAAACCCCTAAAAGACTGAAGTTTCCCTGCAGTATGGGATGTGTACGTTGAGTCCCTTCTGCATAGGGCCAGGAGTTTGCTTCTAAATGCTCTTTAGTCAGGTGATTGAAATGGCAGGACGGAGATGCTCCATTGGATTCAAATGGTACAGTATAGGGTGGAAGTGGGTAGTAGTGGGGGTCCAGCACTGGTTGGGTCCTCCGCTTTACTTCTAAATTATATATTCATATTTGAAAAACTTTTTTTTTCTTTCTCGGGTTGCTGAAGAAGGGTTACAGGGGGGTTTGGAAAGTTTAGAATTATTGATATTAATATTTGATGACAAGTACTTGTTGATATATCCATAGTAGGGTACCAACCGGACTGTATGTATTTTTGTGACATGCCTTGTGATTTGGTATATTTTGCTTGTGTGTCATCAATAAAAATTGTTGAATCATAAAAGAAAACAGAGAGTAGGATTAAATGGTCAGTAATCTCAATGGAGGAAGGGTAGTTAGTGGGGTTCCCCAGGGGTCTGTGTTGGACCGCTGCTTTTTAACATATTTATAAAGACCTAGAGATGGGAGTAACTAGTGAGGTAATTAATTTGCTGATGACACAAAGTTATTCAAAGTCGTTAAATCACGGGAGGATTGTGAAAAATTACAAGAGGACTTATGAGACTGGGAGAATGGGTTTTCAAAATGGCAGATGACGTTTAATGTGAGCAAGTGCAAAGGTGATGCATGTGGGAAAGAGGAACCCGAATTATAGCTATGTTATGCAAGGTTCCACGTTAGAAGTCACGGACCAAGAAAGGGATATAGGTGTCGTCGTTGATGATACATTGAAACCTTCTGCTCAGTGTGCTGCTGCGGCTAAAAAGCAAATAGAATGTTAGGTATTATTTATTTTTATTACATTTGGTACCCCGCGCTTTCCCACTCATGGCAGGCTCAATGCGGCTTACATGGGGCAATGGAGGGTTAAGTGACTTGCCCAGAGTCACAAGGAGCTGCCTGTGCCTGAAGTGGGAATTGAACTCAGTTCCTCAGTTCCCCAGGACCAAAGTCCACTCCTCCACTCCATTCCTCCACTCCACAGTTATCAGAATGGAAAACAAAAATGAGGACATTATAATAACTTTGTATCGCTCCATGGTGCGACCGCACCTTGAATATTGTGTTCAATTCTGGTCGCCGCATCTCAAAAAAAGATATAGTGGAAATAGAAAATGTGCAGAGAAGGGCAATGAAAATGATAAAGGGATGGGACGACTTCCCTATGAGGAAAGGCTAAAGCGGCTAGGGCTCTTCAGCTTGGAGAAAAGCCGGCTGAGGGGAGATATGATAGAGGTCTATAAATAATGAGTGGAGTGGAACAGGTAGACGTGAAGCATCTGCTTATGCTTTCCAAACATACTAAGACTAGGGGCCATTCG
This sequence comes from Microcaecilia unicolor, assembly GCF_901765095.1. Lineage (NCBI taxonomy): Eukaryota > Metazoa > Chordata > Amphibia > Gymnophiona > Siphonopidae > Microcaecilia > Microcaecilia unicolor. The sequence goes on along the minus strand of NC_044034.1, from coordinate 198,769,785 downwards.
ATAAAGCTACAAAGTAGTACATTTAAAATGAATTGGAGAAACTTTTACTTCACTCAACATGTAATAAACTCTGGAATTCGTTGCCAGAGAATGTGGTAAAGGCGGTTAGCTTAGCAGAGATAAAAAAAAGGTTTGGACAGCTTCCTAAAGGAAAAGTCCATAGACCATTATTAAATTGGACTTGGGGAAATCCACTGCTATTTCTGGATTAGCAGTATAGAATGTTTTCTACTTTTCTGGGATCTTGCCAGGTATTTGTGACCTGGATTGGCCACTGTTGGAAACAGGATGCTGGGCTTTATGGGACCTTTGGTCTTTCCCAGTATGGCAATACTTATGTATTAAGATCACGTCACCCCACTTTTGGTCAACTTACACTGGCTCCCCATTCATTTCCATCTTGTCTTCAAATCATTTGCTCACCCATTAGGCTCTCCATCTTGGTTCCCCGTCCTACCTGTCCTCCCTAACTATCCCCTGCACCCCTGACTATCTCCTCAGATCCCTTGCTGCTAACTGCCTTGTTCTACCCTCTCCCCGTTTTTGCCCATTATAAATCCACCTGGTCCTTTTCCTTCTTTTTCATGGCTCCTAAATTATGGATTGACCTTCCTTCATCTATCAGATTAGAAACCTCTTTTCCGAAATTCAAGTCATTTTGCCGAAGACTCACTTTTTTCAGTTGGCATTCAGTTCCTCGTATCCACCCTTATAATTTGTTGCTTTTGACTCTTGACCTGAAGCCAGCAGAGCCCAGGCCCATGCAGTGTATCCCTCCCCCTCTCTTTGTGCGACTCTTCCTATAACATAGCATTCCTTTCATGCTCGTGTTTTAAGTTTATTTTATATTGTAAACTGCTATGAGCAAAAGTTCTGAAATAGCAGTATATCAAAACTAATGCTTCCTATTCAGTGACTACACTTTGGACTCACCTTGTCTTCCGGTTGTCAGCTTCAGAGGTGGCTCCAGTCTGTTTTTTCCTTGCATTGTTGCCTCTGCTACCACTTCTGTGTTTCAAGCCTCACTCTGCTGTTGTGTGTTTCAAGCCTCTTTCCTGTATTCATGACATCATCAGTGAAGGCCTTCATTCAGGGCCTTTTCATGCCAAAGGTCTCCAGGTTTGTCATTGTGCTAGGGTTAGCACTTCTGTCTTGGTTATTGCCTGTTTGTGTGCTAGGGTTAGCACTTCTGTCTCGGTTATTGCCTGTTTGATCTGTTGTTTGAATCTGAGTGGCCGTGTGGCACCGCCTTGCTCCTCTATGTGGCTTCCCTTACCCTTGTGGCCCGTGCAGATGTGGAAGTCACAACAAGGGTGACAAAATAAAAGAGCAGCAGACGATGTCACAACTAACACCTTTATTGAGCTTCCAAGGACTCAACACGAGTCATGTTTCAGCCCACAAAGGCCTTTCCTTTTTTATAAGCGTTAGTAAACTTGGAATTGCATTTTTCTGTCCCAACTTTTTGGCATATCGGCATGATTAGCTTTTTGTTTTTGTTTTTTCTGTTTCTGGTTCTTCTGTCACTATTTCATGCATACTGCGGTTCAGTGCACCGATTCTTCATACTGGGTTTTATATGGCACACTTGATTCTCTTTCTGTTACGTTTGGTTTTCCAGCCGTTTGGCATAGCGATATTATAGTATCCTTTTATCCGCTTACATAGCAAGTCTTTAGTTCAAGATAGGTCCCGAACTACTCTATTTGTTATCACAATCACATTTTATTACCATTACTTTTAGCGATACCCACATAGAAAAATACACAACACTCCTATTTAATTGTGATTTAAGTACTTATTTTCCCCCTTTATTCCCTCTTCCCCTCCTTCCCCCCCCTTTTTCCCCTCTCCCCTTCCTCCTCCTTTATTTCAGATTCTGGATAACATCTACTACTACTACTTAACAGTTCTATAGCGCTATAACATCTGCTATATATTGTGCTCAGATACATATTAGCACAATACCTTCCAAAGGTATTTGATTGTATTACATTCTCCATTTTACATGATGATTATTTGTGATATATCTTGAAATCATTCTTGCATTATAGTAATCTGGCATGCTTGTAACTGTTAAGTCATTCTCATGTCCGTTTTATCAAGTTTGCTGTCAGAATGCATTTGTCTATATTTTCCAGAAGTACTATATTTTGTCATATAACTAGGCTAAAGACATGCAATATCTATATGTTCCTTTTATTGTTTATTTATGCATGCTGTGTCGACATGAATGATTATTTTATTGTTTATTTTATTGAGTTTATTTTATATTTATTCTATAATGCTCTTTTATATTGTTTTTAGACTCTTGAGAAAGGCCTTTGTGGGCCATAACATGACTTGTCGAATCTTGGATTATCAATAAAGGTGTTAGTTGTGAAATCGTCTGCTGCTCTTTCTTTTGCCACCCTTGTTGTGACTGTTCCATGTGTTTGACCACAAGGGTTATTGTTCTTCTGTTGCCCTGCCGAGTCCGCTGGATGTGACATCACTTCAGCCCGGTTTTCAAGCTTCCCACCTGTTTACAAGAGCCAGTCCTGTCTTCAAGCTCCAGATTTGCTTGCTACTTCCAGTCCATTAATCCATGTCCATGACTTGAAACCTAATCAGTAGATTTCACCACAGTTACCCTTGGAAACCTGAATCTCCCGTGGGGACCACGGGAGCTTTGAGGGGGAGATGCTGTCATGACTGTGGAGGAGAAGCCAAGAGAAGGACTTCCTGATTCATATGGAATGGCAATACGATCTTAGGCAAAAAGGGTAGCGCTGTCTGATACTATCAGATCCTCTGAAAAAATAAGGTAGGGATTTCTGAAAGATATGCTTGCAATCTGATACCTGCCAAGCCGAAACATTATTGCTACCAATAAGACTGTGATCAATGGCAAATCTTTCAGGGACGCCTTCCCGAATGACTCAAACAGCAGACCTACCAGAGGTTTGAGAACCAAAGGCAAGTCCCACTGAGGAACCACTAGTCTCAAAGGTGGACACAACTATTTAACACTATTTTAGGAAGCATCCCATATTTGGGTGCACTGCCCAAGATGGAACGTTGAACTTGCCTTCAGTAATATGGCAGCGTTGCAACCCATGCTGTGCTTTCAAGGAATTGAGGGACAACCCCTACTCAAACCTCTCTTGCAGAAAAGCGAAGATACTTACCTGTAGCAGGTATTCTCTGAGGACAATCAGGCTGCTTATTCTCACATATCGGTCGACGTCTGCGCCGGCCCAGGAACTGGCATTTTGCCATAGCAAAGACAAAAAACTTTGCTAGAGTCTTCTGGTGCGCATGCAGCGCGCACGGCGTACCTTATTTTCTTTTTTTCCGCAACAAGGTGCAGCAGGTTCCTCCTGTGAACCTTGTTTTGGCCCGGGATTCCACATCGTCCTCGTCAGCACCGAGGTGCCTCGGTGACGGGCATCGAGCGAAGGCGAAGAAGCACCGTTCCCGATCTCTTTCGACACACGGTGCTCAGGGTATAGTGATGCTCAGACTATCATGGCTGCGTGTCTGTAACCTGGATCATTCGGTCCAGCAGCGGATGCAGATGTACCTTGCCGGGGGGACAATGTTTTGGGTGAAAACGTAGAGAATCTAGTTGACCAGATCAAGAAGCATAATGATGCTATGGATTCTAGTTCAGGATGGTTTCCCTGGGCACCCTTCTTCCCATGATTCAGGAAGTGATTGGCTATGCTCTCTGGACTTGAGGGATGCTTACACACACATTTCGATACTTCCAACCCACAGGAAGTATCTTCGATTTCGGCTGGGAACGCAGCACTTTCAGTACTGTGTACTGCTCTTTGGCCTGGCATCTGCACCCAGAGTATTTACAAAGTGTCTAGCGGTAGTTGCAGCATCGCTACGCAGACTGGGAGTGCATATGTTTCCTTATCTCGACAATTGGCTGGTAAGGAGCACCTCAGCTTTGGGCATGCCGTTTCGGCATGTTTCTCCAAGCCGCTTATCTGGCACGCGTAAATAAGCGTCTGGCCGACAGACTGAGCAGGGTTATGCACCTCATGCGTGGTCGCTGAACAGGGATGTAGTCTGAAGATCTTCCGAGCGTGGGGCATCCACTCGGTGGATCTTTTTGTCACTCAGATCAATCACAAGGTCCCTCAGTTCTGTTCCAGCCTTCAGGCCCACGACAGACTAGCGTCAGATGCCTTTCTCCTTCATTGGGGAACAGGCCTTTTGTATGTGTATCCTCCCATACCTCTAGTAGGGAAGACTTTACTGAAACTCAAGCAAGACCGAGGAATCATGATCCTGATTGCACCCTTCTGGAGATGTCCTCCGAGGAACCGTGGAAATTGGAGTGTTTTCCAACCTTCATCACTCAGAATGAGGGGTCGCTTCTACATTCCAGCCTCCAGTCTCTGGCTCTCATGGCCTTAGAATTTTCCTACTTGGGTCTTTCAGAGGGTGTCTCCCGAGTCTTGCTTGCTTCCAGGAAAGATTCCACGGAGCTGTTACTCTTTCAAATGGAGGAGGTTTGCCGTCTGTTGTGACAGCAAGGCCCTAGATACTCTCTGTCCCACACAGACCCTGCTTGAATACCTTCTACACTTGTCAGAGTCTGGTCTCAAGACCAACTCCGTAAGAGTTCACCTCAGCGCAATTAATGCTTATCGGCATGCAGAGAGTAAGCCTATCCTCTGGACAGCCTTTAGTTGTTCGCTTCATGAGAGGTTTGCTTTTCTCAAAGCCCCCTGTCAAACCTCCAGTGTCATGGGATCTCAGTGTCGTTCTCACCCAGCTGATGAAAGTTCCTTTTGAGCCACTGAAATTCCTGCCATCTGAAGTACTTGACCTGGAAGGTCATTTTCTTGGTGGCTGTTACTTCGGCTCTTAGGGTCAGTAAGCTTCAGGCCTTAGTAGTGGATGCACCTTATACTAAGTTTCATCACAACAGAATAGTCTTCTGCACGCACCCTAAGTTCCTACCTAAGTTGGTGTCAGAGTTCCATCTGAAACCAGTGAATTGTCTTGCCAACATTTTTTCCCCGACCATGTCCTTCCTGGCGAGAGCAGCTTGCACACCTTGGACTGCAAGAGAGCACTGGCCTTTTATGTGGAGCGGACGCAGCCCTTCAGACAGTCTGCCCAGTTGTTTTTTTTCTTTTGATCCCAACAGGAGGGGAGTCGCCATCAGAAAACGCACAATCTCCAGTTGGCTAGCAGATTGCATTCCTTCACATACCCAAGCTGGGCTGACTCTGGAGGGCCATGTCACGGCTCATAATGTTAGAGCCATGGCTGTGTTGTGGCTCACTTAAGTCAGCCTCCATTGATGAGATTTGTAAAGCTGCAACGTGGTCATCAGTCAACACATTCACATCTCACTACTGCCTTCAGCAAGATACCCGACGTAACAGTCGGTTTGGGCAGACGGTGCTGCAGAATCTGTTTGGGGTTTAGAATCCAACTCCACTCCCCTAGTCCCATTTTATTCTCTTCCTGGCTGCACTCTCAGCTAGTTGTATATAGTTTGAGGTGAACCTATGTCCTCGCCATTGTGAGGCCCAATTGACCAATGTTCATTGTTTTGAATGAGCCTGGATGCTAGGGATACCCCACGTAGGACAATAAGCAGCCTGCTTGTCCTTGGGGAAAGTGAAGATACTTACCTGTAGCAGGTATTTAAGTGATGTATGCGCTTGCGCGGTAAGTCAGTCCGAGCATGCGCGCCAGAAGACTCTAGCAAAGTTTTTTTTTTTTTGTCTTTGCTATGGCAAAATGCCTGTTCCTGGGCCGACGCAGACGTCGACCCACGTGTAAGAATAGTCAGCCTGCTGTCCTCGGAGAATACCTGCTACAGGTAAGTATCTTCGTTTTTCTGCAAGAGGGGTTTGAGTAGGGGCTGTCCCTCAATTCTACTACTACTACTTAACATTTCTAAAGTGCTACTAGGGTTACGCAGCGCTGTACAATTTAACATAGAGGGACGGTCCCTGCTCAAGGAGCTTACAATTCCTCGGAGAATGCAGAAATAAGAGGACACATGACATGCCACCACCCTTGTCTGTTGATATAAAGTTCCAAACACTCGCCAGACCCTAATATACAACAGGGAGACAAGATGTCCTCCTTGCCTTTAGGAGTATGGCAACAAAAGTAGCTGAATAACCTTTCCACGTGAAGTTACACTTCTCAAAGTTCAGGCCATAAGAGAGAAATGATCTGGGTCTTCCATGAGACCAAGCCCTTGCTTCAGAATTCCAGTCTTCCTGGGAAACCAGTATGGGTCCTCCACCAAAGATTCCCGAGATCCGTGTACTCCGTCCTATAGGGCAAGTCCAACATCAGAAAGGAATGGCTTGCATTCCTGTGCAAGATAGGCCACGGTGGAAACATAGATTGGCTGCTCTGCCTGCTACGTTTGCATGCATTGATGCCCAGGGACCCCAGCTCTGTCCTTCAACTGAAGAACCTGGGTGCCCCGCTGTTTCACTGAGATGCTATGAGGTTGAATACTAGCATGCCCCAACAATCTCCCATTCCCTGAAGTCCAGGGTTTTCAGACTGAAGAAATCTGCCTGCATATTGTGTGCCCACGATTTGCACTGCCAAGACAGCAACCAGATGCTGCTCCACCACCAAATCAGAGGGGCGAATTCTGCAGCTACTGCTGCACTTCTGGTTATTTCTTTGGCTTCCAAGTCTATTGATGAACCAAGACGATGTTTCCTGCTGCATCAAAGTCCCTTGAGTTGTCTGACCTTGAAGGTTGCTTCCCCTCGAGGAGTTGGCATCTGCTGTAAGCGCCACCTATTGGGGGGGGGGGGGGACCCTAAGAGGTATACCCTTGAGCAGATGCTAAGGGCACTGTCACCATTCCAATGACCTATGTGCTTCTGGATGCAGTTATAGCTATTTATTGTATTTCTGAGACAGCTGCAGGGAATGGATGTTGGCTCTTGCCTATTGCACAAATCTACAGTTGCCAGCAACCTGAGTATCAAAATCATGCTCTCAGGTACGCCAAGGACTTGGAAGGAACCAGAAGACTCTTGATGCAACTGATCACTTAGTCTAGCCTTTCCAACACTTTGGCAACATCCCTCTGGCGCTGTCCTCTGAAATCAGTTTGGATCAACTAGTTGTCCAGATTAGGGGGGGGGGGGGGGGGGGGGGGCAAAGAACTTATATTTCTCTCTGTGAAGGAATGCCACCACTACCACAAGGACCTGAGAATGTTCTGGGGAATGTAACCAAACTGAAAATGATCGCACTTGGATGCCCTTCAATTCTATTAGCCTAGGTATAAAAATAACTCCAGAAGGGGGAGGGAGGCCAGGCATGTATGATTTGTTATCCTCCATTCATGGCAGAATATTTGTCATAGGTGAGCAACTGCTTTCTTTGAGGACAAACAGTAAATGGATACCTTCCAAAAGAGGGGAAAACTACCACTACACTTCAACAGGCAGGAAAATGGTTTTGTTGGGTGAAACACTTTTCCCATTTTCAGTTTCCTCTCTCTCCCTCCCCTTCTTTTTTTTTCCAAAAAAGAAAGGCAACCTAAACAGTAAAATGGGCCCTAGGGGATGAAGTTAGATTCTACTTCTCATATAGGGCTTGGAGGACAGACTAAACAAATCTACCTCCTAAGGCCAACCACATCTTCAGAGGTGGCATCCTCCCCCCCAACAGCCTAGGGCACTGGTTACTTCTATAACAGTTCTAGACATCATGCAGGACTACTCATCCTGATTGTATGTACGTCTAATAGCGCTATAGAAATGATTAGCAACAGTTGATTGTTCTTGAAAAGCTGATAAACAGGAGGGGGTGATTAATTGCATGAATATGTAAATGAATCTTAAGCTCTAGAGAAGGTACAGTCTTCAAATACCCTTGACAAGTGTCACTGTAATCTTCTAAAATTGAACACAAAAAGCTCACACAGTGCTTTCCAACACAGGAAAAGTAGGAGACAGTTTGATACTGGTGCCAAACTGCTTGAAAGTAGTATTCAAACATACATAAAGAGGGCAAACCAGGGCTGTAGAGTTGATACACCAAACCTTTGACTCCTATTTTTCTACTGTCTGACTCTGACATCTACTGATATTAGGCTTTAACATTTTGTTCTGGATCTAAAGTACTGGTAAATATAACTTTAGAACCGGGACAAAGATATGTATACATAAGTATAAAATGATAAATTTATATGTATTTTTTATTTTAAAGCTGGAGTCGAGTCAGTATATTTTTTCCCACTTACTCCACCCATAATTGCTTCCAACTATGATTCTACAGCCCTGATGGCAACACATAGAAGTTTCCCTTATTATACAACAGTAAGAAACCAACCAATTTCTGTATTTTACTTGGGCAGTCCCATTATATTTCCCCAATAAAACCTATGCTTCGCCAGAAGATATATTTGATTACTAACAGCTAAAATTTATCCCCGCGAACAGTGAGGCCTGCCTTCAGGTAGTGCTGACAGAGGCTGCAGCAGTATATTTATTTCAGTTTCTCAATACCAATTTCCCTGTGCACGTTGCAGTCAAGCAAGCACCCTGAAAATCTTATTTTTTTTCAGGCAGAAAAGAAACGATGACTAAAGGTAACATAGTAGATGACGGCAGAAAAAGACCTTCACGGTCCATCTAGTCTGCCCAACAAGATAAACTCATATGTGCTACTTCTTGTGTATACCTTACCTTGATATGTATCTGCCATTTTCAGGACACAGACCGTAGAAGTCTTGCCAGAACTAGCCCCACCACCCAAACACCAGCCCCGCTTCCCAATCTCGGCTAAGCTTCTGAGGATCCATTCCTTCTGCACAGGATTCCTTTATGTTTATCCACGCATGCTTGAATTCTGCTACTGTTTTCATCTCCACCACCTCCCGCGGAAGGGCATTCCAAGTATCTACCACTCTCTCCAATATACCAGCCATACGGAAAATGCAGACCGTCAACAATATGAAGCTAGCAAGGGATCATAATATCACAATTCTCATGTAGAGCCACAAAACACCATTTTATTTTTTTGTTATTAAGTGACTTGCCCAGAGTCACAAGGAGCTGTGCCTGAAGTGGGAATCAAACTCAGTTCCTCAGGACCAGAGTCCCCACCCTAACCACTAGGCCACTCCTCCACATAATGATTTCAACAGGTTTAGTTTGAATCCCGACAATGTTCCATATTCTCCTATAATCTCTAGAAGTTGTTGTAGCGATCTCTGTGAGTTTTCTAATGTCAAGAGTTGGTCATCCGCATACGTCAGTATTTTTACTTCTTGCTTAGGGAAGCAGACCCCCCTAATTTCTTTCAGAGGTAGTGTGTCATGATTTAGGCTCTACACCTTTTCTGATGTTTGGTGCCACCTTAGTAAGGCCAACACACAATCTCTCCACTTCAAAACACTATACACAAACTTGTGCAAAAACACACTCATAACCTTAACAAACCATAAACAGCACTAATTCCAAGGACAGGACGAGCTACAACCTTATGCATGGCATGGAAAGGCAACTGTGATTACACCGGGCTCTAAAACACCAGTGAACAACCTAGTGAAAAAAAACCCAAAAAGGGCTGCAAACTATATGCTAGCAGAATACTGCACATTCCTTGATCATACCTGAAAAACGCATGAAGGCAAAATACTGAACTGGAAAGTTACCTCAAGATGACTAAAGGTAGGTGAATAAGTTCTCTTACCTTTCATGGGACTGAAGAAATTAAAAAACGAGTCACTGGGTACTTGTTTAGTAATTGTTCGAACAGTTCCACGACCCTTGTGCTTCTGTTTCTTCTTGATTATTTTAACTGTAACATTTTTACCCTTTCTTCCATTCAATAGTACATCTATTAAAAAAACAATCAACTGTACATTAAAATAAAATCATTTGTGGATGAAATTTGTAAGCAAAACAGACACAAACATGTAAGGAAACTGAAAGAGGGAGTCAGGTAAGTGGCAAAGCATATGTACAGTCTTGGCATTGCTTCTATATCCTACAGTAGGCCTTTAGTTTGTTTGCTCTAGTACAGGGGTTCTTAAGTATTCTATACTGTACAACATACTTTGGGTAAATCTCTTGATAAAGTATGTTAATAAGCGGTATATAAGACCTAATTTGTATTTGAATTGAATGGCAGACGAACACTGATCCGGAAATTCTGGTACTGCAGGGCTGTGGAGTCAGTACACCAAACCTTTGTCTCAGATGCCTCTATTTTTCTACTGTCTGACTCCGATTCCTACTGATACCAGTACTTTAGATCCATAGTAACATAGTAAATGACGGCAGAAAAAGACCTGCATGGTCCATCCAATCTGCCCAACAAGACAAACTCATATGTGCTACTTTTTGTGTATACCCTACTTTGATTTGTACCTGTCCTCTTCAGGGCACAGACCGTATAAGTCTGTCCAGTACTATCCCCGCCTCCCAACCACCAGCCCCGCCTCCCACCACTGGCTATGGCACAAACCGTATAAGTCTGCCCAGCACTATCCTCGCCTCCCACCACCGGCTGGCTCTGCCACCCAATCTCGGCTAAGCTCCTTAGGATCCATTCCTTCTGAATAGGATTCCTTTATGTTTATCCCACGCGTGTTTGAATTCTGTTACCGTTTTCATTTCCACCACCTCCCGCGGGAGGCATTCCAAGCATCCACTACTTTCTCCGTGAAAAAATACTTCCTGACATTTTTCTTGAGTCTGCCCCCCTTCAATCTCATTTCATGTCCTCTCGTTCTACTGCCTTCGCACCTCCGGAAAAGGTTCGTTTGCGGATTAATACTTTTCAAATATTTGAACGTCTGTATCATATCACCCGTTTCTCCTTTCTTCCAGAGTATACATGTTCAGGTCAGCAAGTCTCTCCTCATACGTCTTGTAACACAAATCCCTTACCATTCTCGTAGCTTTTCTTTGCACCGCTTCAATTCTTTTTACATCCTTCGCAAGGTACGGCCTCCAAAACTGAACACAATACTCTAGGTGGGGCCTCACCAACGACTTATATTTGCCATATATTATAATGATATACACATATACATACACACATATATATATAATCAAGAGGAAGGTAATCCAGCAAGATGGATGAACACAAACTCCCACATAAACAAGACTATCAAATATGCAGTGGGAAATGGACCAATGACTCCAGGGAGACGGGACTATGGTAATAAAGGAAACAGCTTTATTCACATACTCAACACAGTACTGCATTTCGGCCACAGGCCTGCCTCAGCAGTCTAAATTTTTTTAAAAAACAAAAATAAAAATAAAGATAATTTAATGTTAGCATAATGATTATTAAACAAATAAAGTATAATACTGCCACAATGTTTTTAAAAAACATATGTCAACATATATGAACATACTTTATATATGTTGATAAAAGATTAACTTAATATTTTTGAAACATGTATCAACATATATAAAGTATGTTTATCATATATGTTGACATATGTTTTTTAAAACATTGTGCCAGTATTATACCTTATTTGTTTAATAATCATTATGCTAACATTAAGGTAAAATTATGTATCATACCTGATAATTTTCTTTCCCTTAATCATAGCCGATCAAGCCATAGACTGGTGGGTTGTGTCCATCTACCAGCAGGTAGAGATAGAGAGCAATCTTTTGCCTCCCTATATGTGGTCATGTGCTGACGGAAATTCCTCAGTATGTCGATATCAAAGCTCCATCCACAGGACTCAGGGGGAGGGGGCCTGCAAACAGCACGAACAGATGATCCGACTTCCGGAAATCATTGGTCACTTCCAAGTAACTGATGATGACCCGTCTAACATCCAGGTATTTGAGCGCAGGGTACTCCTCTGGGTAGTCCTCCCTACGAAAGGAGGGTAGGTAACGCTGCTGATTCACATGGAATCGAGAAACAATCTTGGGCAGGAAGGAAGGCACTGGGCGAATCGATACTCCTGCCTCAGTGAATCACAGGAACGGACTCTACACGAGAGCGCCTGGAGCTCGGAAACTCTTCTGGCTGATGTGATAGCCACCAGGAAGACTGCTTTCAACGTCAGGTCCTTCAGCGATGCCCTTGGCAAGGGCTCGAAGGGCGGCTTCTGCAAGGTCCATAGCACCAGATTGAGATTCCACGTGGGCACTATCGAGTGCAGAGGGGGGCGCAGGTGAGTCACTCCTTTGAGAAAGCGTACCACATCCGGCTGTGAAGTTAGGGAAACCCCCTTCAGACAACCGCTGAAGCAAGCTACAGCGGCCACCTGGACTTTCAGCGAACTGAGCGACAGGCCTTTCTCCAGCCCCTCTTGCAGAAACGCCAACACTGAAGATATTGGAGCAGTGAAAGGCGATACAGAGCCTGCCTCGCACCACGACGCAAAAGTACGCCAAATCCTGGCGTAAGTGGTGGAAGTAGAGCGCTTCCTCGCTCTCAGCATAGTGGCGATGACCTTGTCTGAGAAGCCCTTCTTCCTCAGCCGCTTCCGCTCAATAGCCAGGCCGTAAGACCAAAGGGGGAGGGATCCTCCATCACCACGGGACCCTGATGCAAGAGGCCCCGCTCCGCTGGCAGCCGCAGAGGGCCGTCCACCGAGAGTCTGACTAAGTCCGCATACCAGGGACGTCTGGGCCAATCCGGACCCACCAGGATCACCTGGCCAGGATGCTTTGCCACCCGGCCTAGCACCCTGCCCATCATGGGCCAGGGCAGGAACACGTAGAGAAGCTCCTGTGCCAGCCACTGCTGGAGAAGAGCATCGACTCCCAGAGATCGAGGGTCCCGTCCTCTGCTGAAAAAACGCGGCACTTGGCAATTGGCCGAGGACGCCATCAGATCCAGGCTCGGCCGGCCCCAGCGTTTCGTGATGTCCAAGAACGCCCGAGCAGACAGTTGCCACTCTCCGGGATCCAAGGTATGGTGTCTGAGAAAGTCCGCCTTGACATTCATGACTCCCGCAATGTGGGCCGCCGACAGCTGTTCTAGATTCGCTTCTGCCCACAGGCATAGCTTCATGGCCTCCTTGGCTAGAGGGGCGCTCCTGGTGCCTCCCTGGCGATGGACATAGACCACAGCCGTGGCATTGTCCGGACAGGACCCGTACAGGCCTCAGCACCAGTACTGGGAGAAACTCTAGAAGCGCCAACCGAATGGCTCGGAGTTCCAGGAGGTTGATGGACCATTTCGTCTCTGCAGGAGACCAGAGCCCCTGCGCTGTCGTCCCAGGCAGTGGGCTCCCCAGCCCGTCAAGCAGGCGTCCGTCGTGACGACAACCCACTCTAGGGTTGTAAGAGGCATTCCTGCGGACAGCTTGCCTGGCCTCAGCCACCAGCTCAGCGCCTTTCGCACCGCTGGATCAAAAGAAAGGCGTACGGCGTAATCCTACAAGACTGGAGTCCACCGCCGCAGAAGAGAGTGCTGTAGTGGTCTCATATGAGCCCTGGCCCAGGGCACTACCTCATCGTGGCCGTCATGGCCCAACAGCTGCACATAGTCCCAAGCTCGAAGAGTAGAGGAGGCTAGGAACTGGCCCACCTGGGTCTGAAGCTTGACGCTCCGGTTGTCCGGCAGGAACACTCTGCCCACTTGGGTGTCAAATCGAACTCCCAGATACTCCAGGGACTGAGTCGGGCGCAGCTGGCTTTTCTCCCAGTTGATGATCCATCCCAGGGAGCTCAGAAGAGCAATGACCCTGTCTGTAGCTCTCCCGCACTCCGCATAGGAAGGGGCTCGGATCAGCCAGTCGTCCAGATAGGGATGGACTTGCACTCCCTCCTTGCGGAGGAAGGCCACGATGACCACCATTACTTGGAGAAGGTCTGCGGAGCCGTAGCCAACCAGAACGGGAGGGCTCTGAACTGGAAGTGTCGGCCCAGCACTGCAAAGCGCAGAAAGCGCTGATGAGGCGGCCAGATGGGAATATGTAGGTAAGCTTGCTTGATGTCCAGGGAGGCCAGGAATTCTCCCTTTTTCATTACGGAGCGGAGGGTCTCCATCCGGAAGTGCCGAACTTTCAAGGCCTGATTGATTCCCTTGAGGTCGAGAATAGGCCGAGCAGACCCTTCTTTCTTTGGCACCACAAAGTAAATGGAGTAGCGCCCCTTGCCAAGCTGATCTACCTGCACCAGGACCACCGCGCCCAGGCGGATCAGGTTGCTCAAAGTCTGCTGCACGGCAGCTGCTTTGACCTGAGACTTGCAAGGAGAGTTTACAAACCCGTCTCTTAGGGGTCGGCAGAACTCTAGCTTGTAGCCGTCTCTGATGACTTCCAGAACCCAAGTGTCTGAAGTTACCCTGGTCCACTCGCCCAGAAACGAGGACAACCTTCCTCCTATCTGCACTGGGCCATGGACCAGGTCCCCGTCATTGGGTACGCGACCCTGGGGGCGGGCCGGAGGACGAACCTCCGGGACGGCGGTCCCTACGAAAGGAATGCTGCTTGGGGGAGAAGTTCCGTTTGAAGGAAGCGGAGGCAGAGGAGGCCGACTTGCCCGGGCGATACCGACGGGCTTCCTGGAATCGGCCCTTAGAGGAACCAGGACGGGCACTGCCGGCCCGAGACCTGACCTCCGGCAACCTCTTGCCCTTGGACGTGCCAAGCTCCGTCACGATCTTGTCCAGCTTGTCCCCAAAGAGCAGCTTGCCTTTAAAAGGCAACTTGGCTAGGCGAGATTTAGAGGCAGGTCAGCAGACCAGTGCTTCAGCCAGAGCCACCGCCGCGCAGAGACTGTCTGAGCCATGCCCTTGGCCGAGGCTCTCAAAACATCATACAGCAAGTCTGCCAAGTAGGCCAGACCAGACTTCAGGGTCGGCCATTCCGCCCTCCAGGAAGGGTCCGAGGGGGAAGCCTGCTGCAAAACAGTCAGGCACGCTCTAGCCACGTAGGAGCCCCAAACCGAGGCTTGCAAACTCAGAGCGGCCGCCTCAAAGGACGACTTTAAGGCCGCCTCCATTCTCCTGTCTTGGGTGTCCTTCAGGGCAGTGCCACCTTCCACCGGCAGCGCCGTTTTCTTAGTCACGGCAGTGATTAAGGAATCTACCGTGGGCCAGACAAAGGCTTCGCGTTCCCCCTCAGGAAAGGGGTACAGGCAGGACATAGCCCTGGCCACTTTCAGGCTCGTCTCAGGGGCATCCCACTGCGCTGAAATTAAGGTATGCATGGCTTCATGAACGTGGAAGGTTCTAGGCGGGCGCTTCGTTCCCAGCATAATGGCGGAGCCAGTCGAGGCTGAGAGAGAGCCTTCCTCCGGAGAGGCAATCTTCAAAATGCTCATGGCCTGCACAAGCAGGTTGGGCAAATCCTCTGAGCAAAAAAGCACGCTGCAGAGGGGTTGTCCGCTCCATCCGAGCGGGGATCAGTCTCTTCCATTGATTCCGCTAAGGATCTCTGGGAGAACTCAGACACGCTGCCATCATCCACATTAGAGGAGACCGAGTCCCTCGAGGGTGGAAGATCCACTCGAGGGCGCTTAAGCAGAGAGGCCTCATCACCCCGATCAGAGAGGTGGGCAGAGGCAGTGTTCTGCATAAGAAAGGCCTGATGCAGCAGCAAAATGAACTCAGGGAGAAACCCCCAGTCTGTGCATTTCTGCAGCCTGTGACGCGGCCCTAGAGGCGCCCTCCATCTGTGCTCCCAGTAGCGGGGAGAGGCGTGATGCGTGTCCAAAATGGCGTCCGGCACGAAACTCCGAGAAGGAGCCGCGTGGGAAGAAGGGCGTTTTAATTTCGCCGACTTCTTACTGTCGCCCGATTCAAGGGCGACCAAGCTCTTAACGTCTCCCGTCTCGAGGGCGGCCCAAGAAGCTGACTGAGCCGCGTGGCCGGTCACGACCGGGAGGGCGGCCAGCGGGGGATGGGCGCCTAAGGCGGGAAAGGCCGCCGCGCCGGAGGAAAAACCGGTGAACTCTCCCGGTTCCGAAAGGGCGCCCAAAAAGGGCGACTCTACCTTCGATCCCCCCGTTTCCCCGCTAGGCGCGCGAACGCGTTCCAGGGAGCGTCTTTTCGCGCCCTTGCCATCCGAGGCCATAGCCACGTGGAGACCATTCGGGGAACCCCCTGCCCGCTAGTAAAAGGTAAAATTACCTGCTTCTTGCTCTGAGCAGCGACGACTTGTTCCAGTGAGCAGCTGCGAATGGACGTCCCTTTTGAACGTTAAAAAAAATTTATTTTTTTTTATTTAACGGAGCCAGCGGGAGGGGGGGAGAAAAGGAGGGACCTGGCACACCAGGTTTGCACTTGCTCACGAAGAGCCCTCAACCCCAGGTACTCAACAAAACCTAAACAATTAGGCTTGGAGACCTAGCCAGAGCTGCTGCTGTGTGACCACACACCTGCTCAGATAGAGAACATACTAAGGAAGTTCCAGCAGCACATGACCACATATAGGGAGGCAAAAGATTGCTCTCTATCTCCACCTGCTGGTAGATGGACACAACCCACCAGTCTATGGATTGATCGGCTTGATGATAGGGAAATTATCTTTGTTTATTTTAATGTTTTTTGAATAAAAATTTGAACTCCTGAGGCAGGCCTGTGGCCAAAACACAGTACTGTGTCGAGTCTGTGAATAAAGCTGTTTCCTTTATTACCATAGTCCCATCTCCCTGGAGTAATTGGTCCATTTCCCACTGCATATTTGATACACATACAAACATATATACACATACACACATATATAAAATAATGGAGTGGAGGACTGGCCCAGTGGTTAGAGCACCAGTCTTGCAATCCAGAGGTGGCTGGTTCAAATCCCACTGCTGCTCCTTGTGATCTTCGGCAAGTCACTTAACCCTCCACTGCCTCAGGTACAAACTTAGATTATGAGCCCTCCTGGGACAGAGAAATATCCAGAGTACCTGAATGTAACTCACCTTGAGCTACTACTGAAAAGGGTGTGAGCAAAATCTAAATAAATAAAATGTTAAGTTGAGCTCCACTGGGTACTCAGTTCTCCAACTGGGCCCAGGAGTACCTCCAAGAAACAGTCAGCACTGCATGGGATAGCAATCTACCATCAGCTGGGGACAGAGAAAAACTGTGGAGCTTTTGGCTGCATCATGCCCTACATAGGGCAGTGATCACAAGCGTTTCTTCTCTGTCTTCATCTGCTGATAGTCAAGGGGGGCGCTAGAGGCAAGCGATGGAGATAGACGTGTGAAGCTCTCTTCCATTATTACAAGAAAATTGATATCAGCGGATATTCTGGACATATGTTTTCAATTTTCTTCTAGTTCACTAGCGGAAGATGTCTCATTCTAAATCACAAAAACAAGATTGTCTTTCCACTTCGTCTATGGCTTCAAAAAGATCCAAATGTTAACTGACTACACCAGAGAAAATGGCGCTGGCCAAAGCTTCTCATATGGCCTCGTCAGAAATAATTATGGAAGAACTCAGAGCACTCAGAGATCTTAATATGAAGCATTACGACACAACTTGTACATTGAAAGCCGATCTAGCGTCTTTATCCACAGCGATAACTGATTTTCAAGACAGGCTATTGAAAGCTGAAGAAAAAGTCAATCAAACTGCTAACAATTTACACCAATTTAGTGATGTGACTTCAGATAAAATCGCTTACCTGGAACAACACTTGGAAGACTTGGCAAATCGAAGCCGATGCAATATCAGAATCTTAGGGCTTGTTAAAGGAGCAGAAGGAAAAGATGTTGTTACCTTTCTTTCAAACTGGATTCCAGCTATACTTAAATTAAATTTGGATTGTCCACTTGAATTTGAATGTGCACACTAAATCCTACAGTAAATTTCCTTGGCCAATTGTGGAAAAGCTCCTGTGATTTCCACAAGCTTTGTTAATCTTATCAACTGCCAGAGAACTACCATCAATTTTATATGAAAGACGGAAAATTTTATTTGTTCCTGATTTGGCCAAATCTTCAGCCATTAAGAGGAAGCAATTTCCCCAGCTCGCGTCTGAAAGACCTTGGTGCTCGATATGGATTACAATATCTGGCGATGACGACTATAACTCTCCACAATGTTACCAAACCTTTCGATTCTCCTTCAGCATTGCAAGAATATTTGGATCAGAAAATTTCTAATGGGATGATTGGATGATAAACCCTGATTTTTCTCTTTTGAATTTCAATCTCAGGTTTTGCTTCCGGTTGGACATTTTCTTTCCTAATTCAAGTATACAATTTGATACTTGTTATTCACTTTAGAACATTTACTCGATATTTGACAACTAATTAGTTTTTTTTCTGCTGCTATCATGTCTCTCAATACTTTCTACATAATTACAATCTAGGTCTCAACTCTATAATTAGTTACACATTATATTACAAATTACTCACTAGTAACTGTTTAACATTTTAAAATATATTTCTTTATTAATAGATCAATACAATTTTCCTAAAATAAAATCCATTCCCTTAACCCATAGTTATTAACCAATCCATACACCAATACATTGAAAACCAAACAACCACAATACTCTTTCAAATAGCATATATCTGGCAATCTTTTACATCATTGTGTGATCATAGCTCTTAATCATGTGTTAATCCACTGCTCCAGAGTCTCCCACAAGATTCAGCCTTGCTTCAAATCAGACTCATTGAATCACCAACTTGTAAATAGTTCTGTCCTTTTTTCCAACAAACCATTGTAACGTTAGTGATAAATCTTGAACAACCATTGATGATGTCAGTCAGCAACATCCAAAACTGTCCATTTTCACCATTAGCAGTATCATGTGTTCCAGATATATATATTTTTGAAAATGTGGTTACATTTGTATTAGAGTTCAATTTCTCCAATTCTTATAGTATTCCACCATACAACCAGGACCCAACATGCTCATGTTTCGCTATAAAAGCGTCATCAGGGGTCTTGAATTCTAAACACAATAACAGTGGGTTAACTCTAATTCTACTTAATATATATCATTATTAAAAACTCTCAAAATTAAACATTAACATGCTATCATAGATACACTTACTGGCTCATCCAGGTGGTGGGGTAGTCAAATACCAGCGATGCGGTGGTGAGCTAGAACTGCTCTCCCAAACGCATAGATGGTTACCAACTAACACAGAGGTTAAATACTCTAGAGGTTTAACCACTCAATCTCTTTATTGAGTCCAGCTGGAGCTACCGTGTTCCATTGAAATATATAACGTTGCTCCTTCCTAAGTAGTGCCTGAGGCATGTTACCACCCCTCTCTAACTTAACACAATCAAGGACAACAAATCGAAACTCCTCTAAATTGTGTTGCATTTCCAACCAGTGGGCTACAATAGGAGCTTCCAAACGAGCTGTACGTATGTTACTTAAATTTAACCCTCCGAGAAGTCAAGCCAATATACCACAGACCACAAGGGCAAATCACCCCATATATACAATTCATAGTATTGCAATTTGTGTTTTCATAAAGATAATGTATTTTCTCAGAATGAGGAATTTGAATTTGAGTAACTTCCATAGCATACTGACAAAATGTGCATTGATTGCATCTATGGTGGCCACTATTTCCCACTGAACTATCACGGTTACATCTTTTCTTAGCCAATTGTTCACCTAGATTCATACCCCTAGAAAAAGCAAACCGGGGTGTGACCTTAAATGCAGGATGAATATTTAACATGGGCCAATGTCGCGAATGATGTTATAATATCATTAGATGCTCTGGTGAAAGGTAAAACACACGGTTAAAGGTTTACATTCATTAACCCTATTCACCTTCCGTTCCCATCAGTATGAATCTAGGTGAACAATTGGCTAAGAAAAGATGTAACCGTGATAGTTCAGTGGAAATAGTGGCCACCATAGATGCAATCAATGCACATATGTCAGTATGCTATGGAAGTTACTCAAATTCAAATTCCTCATTCTGAGAAAATACATTATCTTTATGAAAACACAAATTGCAATACTATGAATTGTATATATGGGGTGATTTGCCCTTGTGGTCTGTGGTATATTGGCTTGACTTCTCGGAGGGTTAAATTTCACAGCATTTAAGTAACATACGTACAGCTCGTTTGGAAGCTCCTATTGTAGCCCACTGGTTGGAAATGCAACACAATTTAGAGGAGTTTCGATTTGTTGTCCTTGATTGTGTTAAGTTAGAGAGGGGTGGTAACATGCCTCAGGCACTACTTAGGAAGGAGCAACGTTATATATTTCAATGGAACACGGTAGCTCCAGCTGGACTCAATAAAGAGATTGAGTGGTTAAACCTCTATTTAACCTCTGTGTTAGTTGGTAACCATCTATGCGTTTGGGAGAGCAGTTCTAGCTCACCACCGCATCGCTGGTATTTGACTACCCTACCACCTGGATGAGCCAGTAAGTGTATCTATGATAGCATGTTAATGTTTAATTTTGAGAGTTTTAATAATGATATATATTAAGTAGAATTAGAGTTAACCCACTGTTATTGTGTTTAGAATTCAAGACCCCTGATGACGCTTTTATAGCGAAACATGAGCATGTTGGGTCCTGGTTGTATGGTGGAATACTATAAGAATTGGAGAAATTGAAACTCTAATACAAATGTAACCACATTTTCAAAAAATATATATATCTGGAACACATGATACTGCTAATGGTGAAAATGGACAGTTTTGGATGTTGCTGACTGACATCATCAATGGTTGTTCAAGATTTATCACTAACGTTACAATGGTTTGTTGGAAAAAAGGACAGAACTATTTTACAAGTTGGTGATTCAATGAGTCTGATTTGAAGCAAGGCTGAATCTTGTGGGAGACTCTGGAGCAGTGGATTAACACATGATTAAGAGCTATGATCACACAATGATGTAAAAGATTGCCAGATATATGCAATTTGAAAGAGTATTGTGGTTGTTTGGTTTTCAATGTATTGGTGTATGGATTGGTTAATAACTATGGGTTAAGGGAATGGATTTTATTTTAGGAAAATTGTATTGATCTATTAATAAAGAAATATATTTTAAAATGTTAAACAGTTACTAGTGAGTAATTTGTAATACTTTCTACATGGGAGTTTATTCCATCTATTTCACACCATACTCCTCTCTCACACGCACCTCTAGACTCATCTGTAACTTTGTATAGCTTGAGCCACTGGTTCTTTCTGCTGTCATGTTTTTTCATACAAATTTTGTTTGTTGCCTGGGTATATTTCCTTTTATGGAATGCTGACTACAAATTGCTGATCTCTTGTCTTCTACTGCACATTAATCGTCTATCTTGGAT